>NC_141164.1:76397057-76697057 GCF_053477565.2 Lygodium microphyllum | reverse complement strand
CTAGCTAGTTGGGATGTCTTCTAAACAATCAGAGTGTAATATCCACATCCTTTTAGTAGTAATTGATAGCTTGGCCTCCCAACAAGTCCGATAACCGAGAAGTAAAAATTATACTCAATATGTGCTATTGCAACATGTACTTGAGATACTATTTCTTCTAGTTGTCGTAAGTTGTCATCAGCCATTTTTAGGATAGTTGTAAAATCCTTTTGGATGGGAAAACGAAATATCTCGAGTAAGTACTTACTTATGATGTTTATGGATGAATTACTACAACACTTTCTATCAAGATGCCATTAGCATATGCATGAACCCTAAGGCAATGTTTCTCCACATGTTCCCATAATTTGTTGCCCACTTGATTTGGTACCATTAGGTTCTACAACATGGCCTATTTGTATGATTTTATTGATCTCTTTGCAAATGTTAAGTGACAACTGTATTAATTGTAGCAAGTTCACATTTGGCTTGACTTCACATAAAGTATTCGCTAGGTCAAACTCATAGAAGTTTACAGTAGCCTTTTTCTCTTGCCATGCCATCCTTTCTTTTAGTTTTTTGAGAACCTTAACAACCTCCTTCACCTTTGACTTATGCTTTCTCTTAATCACTAACTAATCTAAGATACTTTTAGATTCAAGAGGACATGCCTAGGTATTGGCATCTACAACCTTCTTGTTAACCATGATAGGCTTAGGGTTAGCTTTACTTATACTTGGATCATCATTATGAACCTCTTTCATTTTTTGGTCCCTACTGACCACTTTTAAATTGTTTGACGCTTCGTTCCCATTATTTGGAAGTGGATCTATCAAACTAATCCCACTAGATACCTCCTCTAGGGTGGTTTTTCCCCTTTTCAAGATTTGCTTAGGGCTGTCCCCTCAAGAATTCACATAATTGAACAATGACTCATTGGCCCAAGTTGTTGACTGTCTTACTGGAGTAAACCAACTATGCTCCAATATGTATTGGCCATATGTCTAGACTTCCCATATATATCGTACTTCACATGAGGGAAATTTCATGGGAGGTGCTAACCACCACACCACTTATAACTAAACCTTGATGCACCACCCCCTTCACGGCGTCCACTTCCTATTAAATTTTGCTACTTCTTTAGGAAGATTACGTCTATAGCTATTTGTCTATATTATCAATTATCATGCCATTATAATGCTTCATCATGTCCTTGACTTTTCCAAGAATATTTGATGCACTAGATTCATAACCATAAGCATCCACTTAGTGTCCCAATGACTTGATCAACTAGTTAGGTATTGATGGCTAATGAGTTGGTATTACATTGGGCTTCGTCATTTAGCTTTTGCTATTAAATAGGCCCATTTGGCTAGCCATTAGTATAGCAACATTAGTAGGATTTAGCAACATAGTTATATTCTAAATGACGCCTTCTCTTGCATTAGCATTTGTTATGGGTGGACTGATCATCAAACCTTGACCTCCATTAGCTGTGGTAATACAATATTATTGTTAGGACCTAGACTTGAATAGAGGTTTACCGTGGATGTGTAGGTTGCTTGTAATCAAAACTCTATCTCCTCTGCTCATGTAATAGCAATATCTATATTAGGGAGAAAAACACTACTCAACTATACTTGAGTGTTGAAATCAAATCCATATAGGAAGTATTATAGTTGGATAGCAAGTTGAATGGGAATAGAGGCTTGCAATTTATGAAATATCTCCTTCAAATTTTTAGCATTAGCTCGAGCATTCTCATGAGGCTCTTGATGTGTTACATTCAAAACACACAGTCAATATTGATCACTTCTCTCAAGGGAAAACTTTCCTTAGAAGGACACATAAAATAGATTCATTGTAGATATGGTTCCAACTTCCAAGCCATGATACCACACCACAGCTCTTCCTTTCAAAGTCATATTAAAGAACATCATAAGATGTCCTTCATCTTGAATTAGCAATTAAACATTAACTTTCAAAACTCACTAATGTGGAGTTCTATATCCTCTTCTACTAACCCATTAAAAATGGATAAGGAAAAACCAAGCACTAGCAAATCCACCATTCCTGCAAGTATTGCAATTGATTGTGCCATAATGACAACTCCATTTTCTCTAGGGATTTATATAAGAGAGGTTACACTCCCACTTAGAGTAGACTGAGTTTTCATGGAAAGAGGAATGCTAGAGCTTTCTCCTCCTCCTAATGGACTAATCGAGATATTAATTGGATCAATAAGACCCCTCACACTTAGTGCTCCTAGATTGTTGTGCTTAAAAGAATATCTCCTAAGGATCTCTACTCTTCATCTAGCCCTTTCCACTCTTTCTTAACCTTAAATATCAGCTTTACAATTTCTATCAAGATATATTGGATCTATGTAATATTTACCCCACCGAATGATCCCCTTTTAATTAATGAAAATTTTAAAAAAAATGCCCCCGACTCACACCGACAGTAGCTGGCGAATGGAGGGGGGGCTGCTATGGGATGTCGGCATGGAAATGGCAAAGGCATGGGGGAGCTCCATTGATTGACGACTCCAGGTGGGGGCGTGACCACGGATGGCAGTGGGGCTACATTGACTGACCCTTCTCTCCCCCGCCACCATACTTTGCATGACTCACATCCACTTGGACGGCTTAATGGGGATAAGGGAGGGCCTCCATACCACACTATTCCCCCCTCCCCCCCCCCCCCCCCCCCATACCACTATAAAATCCCCCCCTTAGGCAAGAGGAGGGGGGGCATTACTATCGTTACTCTCCCTTGTTGTTGGATTGGAGGGAGAGAGAGTGTGTGTGAGAGAGGAAAGAGAGAGAGAGTGTGTGTGTGTGTGTGAGTGAGTGAGATAAAAGAGAGAGAAAGTGAGAGTGAGAGGAGAGAGAGAGAGAGAAGAGAGAGAGATAGGGAAATTTCCCTTAGAAGCTTTCAAGCTTCCCCTCTTTTTTTTTTCCCTCTTTGAGAGGGTTCTCATGGCCGATTTCTTCCACAAGGAGTCACCTCCCTTGTAGCTCGGGTGCATAGCGGTGAAGAAAAAGCCGAATTATACGATGCCTCCCAAGCGAATTAAGCTCCAATTGAGTGTGAATCCCACTTCAACCGATGGAGCTATGGGTCAAGGAACCGCGACACTTGGTAACCAGGTGCCTCCCATAAATCCTAATTTGATGTTTAACTCTTAAAAATGTAGATCAACTTCATTGGGAAGGAAAAAGTATCTTGGGAAAAATCTATGATAACTAATGGTTGCATTATTCAATCATGTTGGAAATTGTGCTTTATTGCACTATGACATGTTATAGAATGAACAAATTGCACAAAAGATTATGCTTTGGTGCACACTGAAAGTCAAGGGCTTTATTGATTATATCCATAGAGCATTAGATTTATGCACTAGCATTGTCGTGCTTGAGAGGTAAATGAAACTAAAGAATGGGTTATCGGGACGGTGAAGCATAGTCATCATTAGGAAGAAATCATACTTTTTGCATTGCAAAATTTGTGAAATTGGAAAGGTAGGTGTAAAGACTTGAATCAAGTTCATGATAATCATGAGTTGCCACAAAAACGGTTAAGTATGGTTGGGTTGTTGCAATACTAATCTGAGTATTAGGCTCCTGTAAACCTTTAAAGAGAAGTAGCTCACATTTGCATTAGTCTGATGACTTCATGTTCCTTGCACAAAAGAAAAATACAAGTCTCTATTTATGATTTGCATAAGTGCATTGAAATGAATTCCCAAGAGTAGAAGCTCTGCATTTCATCATCGTCTTAGGAAAGACTCGCATCTAGATTGTGTGGCATCATGGACAGTTTCAATTGCACTCCTAGGGATTCATCTTAAATATAGATATAAGACGCGCATATGAAGTGCTAAAATTAATTGCTCAACACAGTTCAATAAGATGAATCCTACAAGATACGTAAGGCTAGGGCTTAACTAGACTTATTTAGGGTTTAAAAGTAAATGAGTCAAACTATTGTTACATTCATAGGTTGACCTTGAGACAAGTAAAACCACTCATTGGTCTCTATCCTACATCTAGCCGCGATAAATCTAAAACAACCTTGGAGATATCATGTTTAAGCATGATACAACTGAATGGTAATACAAGAAATATCGAGTGTCGTTTTTCCAAGACAAGAACCCTGGACTAAGGGCTAACAAGCTAGGACAACTACCATCCGCTATCGGATATAGATCCAATTGCATAATTACTCGCTCCTATCACATAGGAGTGGGGTCAAAAAGAGCGTATTCTCTATCCCTCAAAGGATATAGATCCAATTGCATAATTACTCGCTCCTATCACATAGGAGTGGGGTCGAAAAGAGCGTATTCTCTATCCCTCAAAGGATATTGGAAATTGACACTGTTAACCCCAACATGAAGAAAGAAAAAAGAAGTGGAAAAGACGCAGGGCAAAGGCGGAAAAAGGTATCCCGACTGAAGAAAGAAAAGGGGAAAAGGCCAAAAGCGCAAGGGCAACCTTAAAAGTCCAAGGCAAAGGCAAAAGGGGAAAGGCGCGTTTTAAAATAAAAAGGCGCACCCTGAAATCTTGTAAAAGAGCGCCGGGCTCTCACCCGTGCAATTTGTAAATGTAGACGGGTGGTGGAAAGGAAGCTAGGAAGATAGAAGGACAATGGGAAAAAGGGCCTAGGCTATGGCCGGCCATGTAAAAAGGGGAAAAAGGGGATGACCGCCCAAAAGGGATTTAGGGTTTTGTATATAAAGAAGTGAATGAGAAGCTCATTCTTGTGTATGGCCAAAAGTAGCTCTCCTCTTCTTCTTCTTCTTCTTGTTCTTGCTTGCTTGAGCTTGTGCTTGAGAGAGGGAGTGTGAGAGTGTGAGGGAGTGAGTGTGTGAGGGTGAGGGACCGAGGAGGAGAAGCTCTCCATATTCTCCTCTCTTCTTCTCTTCTCTTCTCTTCTCTTCTCTTGTCTTGCTCGCGGCAATGGAGCTTGGAGCGGGGAGCTCGAGGATGGAGCTTGCTTGAAGTTTGCACTTGGATCGTGGAGCTACCGGAGTGTGCGGGAGAGGAGGTAACTCGAACGGCATCAAGGTAAGCTCACTACACCCGTAGATATGGATGGCGCATCGGCTATGTGAGAGGTAGCCATTAGTGCTCGGCTTGGAACGCTTGAAATAATAAGCGGTCCGAGGGTCTTGGCGGTTGAGTAAAAGCTCCCGCATTTTGGTTCCATTGCCGGGACCGATGGATTCAAGCCTTGAGTGCTTGCGCACTTCGAATCGAGCATCAAAGTAAGGGGTTTCCCCCGAACCGGTGCTTGAGGTAGATAGGTAGGAAGCGAGGGGGTTGAAGATCGTATTCGATCTCCTTGGCAAGTAGGTTTTTTGATTTTTTGAGATTTATGTTGTGAGATGGAGTAGTGTAGGTATTTACTTTGTGATTTGGATATATTTAGGATAGGAAAAAACAAAGAAAAAGAAACAAACAGTAGGGTTCTCTATTGCTATATAATAGGCTAAAACAGGGAAATAGGGGCACAGATCCTTGGAGTGCCGTTTGATTCGAGCACCACAGTGATTCTAGGCATGTCTGGCATTCCCTTGTAGTGTCTTGCACCTATCTGGAAGGCGCTGGATGATTCGGTGTAGTAGACGTCAGTCTAGAGGCATCGCGTGCAACTCGCGGGCCGTCGGTCGCGTAGTCGGACCAGGCCGTCCGAGTCCTAGAATCGGACCAGTCCAGAATCGAACCACCCATAATCGGACCACCCAGAAGATCGGACCACTCGAACCAACCCGTTCGATTTTGGAAATCAGACCACTCGGACGCTCGGACTCGGACACTCAGACTGTCGTCCGATCGGACCAACCCGTCCGACTCGGACACTCGGACTATCCAGAATTGGACCCTAGACTGTCCAGAATCGAACCACCCAGAATCGGACCAGTCCAAAATCAGACCAGCCAGAATCGGACCACCTTGTCCGATTCAATTCCCAGAATCGGACCACTTTGGAAATCGGACCACTTTTTCGATCCGATCCCCGAATCGGACGTGACCAAAATCGGACCACTGGGCCGATCGTACGAACCCAAAATCAGACTTCCAATTCTGACAATCGGACTCCTGAAAATTGGACATCTGAGAATCGGACAAAAAAGTGTCAAAATCAAACAGATATCTAGAACACAAATTTTGACACATCTAAACCCTGAGATTGACCCCAAAGGCTACCTAGAGCTAAAGGCACATGATAGATCCATCACTGGGCTAAAATTTAGAGCACTTAGTTCAAAATTTGGCTATAAACGGTCCTCCACATTGTGCATAGTTTTTACCGTAACGGCCCTGCGGGCCGGGGGGGACTGCCCCCCTCGGACCCCCGCAGAGGGGGCTCTGGCCCCTCCGCACCTCCCCCGAGTAGGTTGGAGAGAAAACGCGCGCCATGACAAGTCCTCCAAATCGGACCCTAGTATAGCAAGGGCTCTACACGAGCAAGGATTCTCCCTTGCGAAAGAGCAACCAAAAGCCCGTGGCCGAATAGAGACAAACAGAGACCCTAGAACCTCAATGGGCCAATCTAGCCATCAAGGGCAAAAAGGCCACACCACGAGAACACAAAGACATTGTGTTCGTACCATGTCTAGTCAGAGCGGAATGCAACATCAGCAAGCTGCAAATGCCGAGATGATTAGACATGACACTCTGGATGAGAGATGTACCTTGAGCAACACTGCATAGACAACCCAAGACTGTGGTGGAGAATCCACGTCTGGACATGCGAGTGGGGACTCAAGGGCATCTGTCAAGAGGCTTAAATTTATAAGCCAAGACCCGGAAGATGAGGACATAGTGCCACCTGCTTATCTTAGGGTCAAACTCACCGCGAAAAGAGAGCATACTATCGATGCTCTGATTGATGAAGGAGCTGATTTTAACATCTTGACCTATGAATCATGGACCCTACTAGGCCAACCAGAGCTCACACCGACTAGTGCAACTCTTAGCCCTTATGGGGGACACCCACAAGCACTCATAGGGAAGTGCAAAATCCTTGTGACAATTGAAACGGAAAGCTTGCCTATCCTATTTCATGTTCCTCCAAAAAGTGCTAGCTGCAGGAAAGAAACCCTCCTAGGAAGACCCTTCAAAAGGGCGACCAAATGTGAGGCTGACTATGTGGCACAGAGGATACACTTGACACTACCAGGTGTAAGGATAGTCACAACCTTTAGCAAGGGTGACCTCATCGAACCTCGAGGGAAAGGCAAGCAAGTTGTTGACATAACAACCAAGCCTGCTAACGGGAGCAAGGACTTGTTGGAAGAGTTAATACAAGCACATGTCGAACAACGAGAACCAGTGAGTGTGGCTAGGCCTGGAACAAGAAGGTCAAGAGACAATGCCAAGGATGGGCTTTGGACCTACAAATATCGTAGAAGACCCCAAAAGAAGCCCAAGCCTTATAGACGAAGGCATCGATGGAGAGTTAGCACTACACCGCGATGGATATCCAAAGCAATGCTACAAGCTCAAGGGTACTACTCAGGTAACCGATGGATTTGGGTACCAAAATCCCCTGCTACACCACCTCTTGAAGGCCAGAGTGCATCAAAAGCAACGAAGCACTGGAGGAAATCTAAGAGGAACTCTAGGTCTCGAGGCAAGAAAGCAAACATGAGTGTTCGAAAGAAAGAGCCTCAACCTAGCATGCTTAGCAAGAAGATATCAGGGGTAACTATCGAGCGTGCAGAAGGACCACTAGTGCTCAAGGAGCCTTTGATTTCCCAAGGGGAGAACAAGCATCATAGGCACAACGTTGCTCAAGGCAAGGCTGATTGCTCAACAAAGCAAATGGCATAGTCGTCTAATAGCCTCGAGCAAATCATTCAGCCAGTGCCAAGTCCACCTAAGAGTCCTAGATCTCCTACGCCCTCTTCTCCCAAACAGACACAGGAAGCACCATAGCAGTTGTCAAGGGCGACTGCTCAATTCCAATCTCTACCTCCATCTAAGCTTCCAACCATCAAAGAGGTGGGACATGATGCCATCTGTACCTCTCGACCCAAGGATATGCCTGAGCCACCTAATACGACTAGATCAGCTCATGTTCGACCTACACAAATGAGTGCTCAAAGGCCAACAAAAGACACAGCCACTTCTGATCGCCCTAGGGACTTGACACCGCAATCCACCAAGGGTAGCCAGCCCACTGAACTAGTTGCTACTACTTCCAATCAGGGATCATAGCAGTCACAGCCCTTGGCCATGACAATGCCCCTTGTGGGACGTGTCCTTAGTAGTTTACCTGTGGAGGAGGTGTCGCAACCAAATCCCTCAACAACTCCAGCACTTTCAAAGTGCCTAAAACCTAGGATGGAGGAGTCGAACACAAGGGGGTTGGTTGAAAAGCTAGACTCTCCAAAAAGAGCGGCAGTTGTGCCCTCACAGCCAGGCAAGGCTATTCAGCAAACCACGGCTATGTCCCATAAGGACACACTAGAGAAGGGAAATGCTGAGGCCCGACCAAGCACATCAATGGTCGATGTAGCCCAGGGTCCTGAGTCGTTGAGAGAGGCACCTTCATTGACCAAGAAAAAGAGGAGAAAGCAGAGAAAACAGCAACAGTTGCAGGTGGTTGTGGACCCCAAGAACATTGAGACGAAGGGCGCTGGAGAGCTGATGAATGAAGCATCGAGTCCATCCACCAATGAACCCACCGATGCCTCTCCTAATAGCGGTGAAACCTCAGATACATCTGTGTGCTCTGACAAACCAAAGCAACAGTTGCCATCAACAGTTGCTTGCAACACTCTATCCACTAACAATAGAACTCACATTGATCAATCAAGAGTGGATACAACGCTGCCACAACAGGGTGACAAATCTATACCAATCATATCCGAGAAGAACCATGACAAAATAGCAACAAACCCTCAGGAGAAACGTGAGAACCCCAAGAGCATAAGAAATCCTAGCGTTGACCAATCTTGCTCATCTAGGCCTGAGCCCCCAGCCATGCTAAAGCCTAAGGAAACTCTTAGAACTTTGGATGAGATAGCAACCGAGCAAGCCCTCGTTGAACATAGAAGTGTCGCAGAATGCTTAACTGAGTTGGAGGCTAAGCTCAAAGTGGTCGCGCGTGTCTACGTCCTTGCGGACATGGGCACGATCCCCAAGGAGCAGCTTGGAGATTACTTGACCTTTCCTCTATCATGAGAAGAACAAGAACATCTTAACGGGCACTACGACAGGCTCCTACATGAACATATGCGACTCATCCCTGACGAGGAGGCTGACGAACTGCGCTTAACCGTCACGTTCAATGAAGTGCTCTGCCGACCGAATCTCGTAGACATAGAGCTACTAAAGCGACTGTTAGCAGGCCAGAGTCAATTTGAGCAGCGTTGGTGCGAAAGCCGCGTTGTAATGGCCGAACTAGGGGCTCAGATCATGACGGTCTCAGAAGAGCGATTGGCCAAATGGCGGTCTCAAAGAGACCCAACCTACATGGCACCAACTTCCCTTCGGTGTTCACTGACATTCGGGGTACGGACTTAGCTGGGACTAGGCTACAGGGCCCTTTGATTGATAAGGTTCTCACTGAGAAGGAATTACATATTGCCAGTAGACTCGGTCAAGGTTCCATGCTACTCGACGTGGCAAAATATCTATCAGTATTAAGTCAGCTGCCACGAATACTAGATGCGTGTGCCACTCTCCGGTACAACCCCGAGTTCTACACTTGGTTCTTATCCTTGTGAAGTGACATGGATTCATAGATATGTATATAAATAAACATTGATTTTTGTGTCACCATGTATAAACAATATCAACACACACAAGCAATGATAGTCAAGCGCAGGGAGAAGAGTTGGGTTTGACATGCTAAGCTCCTCAGGTCCTCCTCTCATCACACTTTTAAAAGTCGTGTGACCAGCCCCACCTCCAAGTGAAGGGCATGCAACCCATATTGCCGTCATACGAGGCCTTGACCAACAACTCTGATCGTGTAGACAGGGTGTGGTCCCTTCCTATATACCTTCTTCCCTTTTTGGTCTATCCTTACGAGGATGTACCCTGTCCCACTCCACGACAACCAGTCCACGCGGCTTAGCATAAACTAAGATCCGCTAATGACTGGAGTCAACGCGAACATCAACATGGGGGCTATTCCTCTACAACAATCACTGCATGCCTCACCTCTCCCCATCTTGTCATATGCACTTCATAAACCACACTAAAATCCCTTCCATGCAAACAGTTGTATCCTGTATCAAAGTCTAAACCCTTGGATTGAGTCTTGCAGGTTTCCTTTTGTGGCGGAACGCATGGAGAATCATGGAGATCTAGCGTGCAAGGACGCTCTTCACAGAAGGCGGGAGCATGTGGCATGCGCCCCTCCACCGGAGCGCTATGTGCCCACCATCAAAAGATATGCCAAGAGGCGAGGCCCTAAGCGACACTGTCTAGGGCGAAGGCCGAAGAATCCTCGAGTCAAGAAAGTCGAGACTCGAAACACACAACAGGTGGCAGCACTAGTGGTACGCACTCCCAACTCCCGCTCGGGCCCCAGATGCTCAAAGGCAGAAAGGGCAGCTCAGGAAAGAGAGGAATTTAATGAATTATTTAAATACATTCTGGAGATGGTAGCAGGCCGGGACTACACACAGGAGCCCCACATGGGAGCCCCACACTAGTAGAGCCCCAAGCACCCGGCCGACATGTTCCCTGCTCAACCCCACGGGAGCCCCACACTAGTAGAGCCCCAAGCACCCGGCCACCCAGACTCGCCCCGTCTCGTACAAATCGAGTAGCCCCATGTTGTATACAGGGCTTATCAAATGCTACCGGGCCATGACTTTTTGTCTTTAAATGGTTAAGTGTTGACATGTTCCCGAATTGTACGAACTTTTCATATCTGTGTTTAATATATTTCACGTCTTTAGCAAAAGAAAAAGCTAATCAAGCGCAGGTGATAAATATCTAAGTCAACACCATAGAATTCTGATAAGTGATGTCTCCTTGCATTGCACTGGTTTATTATAGTTGCGGCATATACAATGCATGTACTCTCATGAAGCGACAAGTGGATGCAGGATAATACAGGTCCTTGTGCGAAAATGTTCAATGCCCAATCACCGCAACACCAACAACCCCACAACGAGCCGCGGCAAAGCCACGCTGCCGAAAGCACCCTTGCCAACTGCCCCCATCGCATGGTCCAAAGCACATTCATGGGACACGCTCTCTTTCTGGGTAAAACTCTATAGTTGGCTCACGACAGTCGTTACCTCACTTGTACCAACATCGAGTGTGTCACAAGGAGGTTTGCAAAATCTCAAGTGTATCTCTTCATCTCAACAACAGTTCATCTAGCATCAAGGCTGGTGACACAATCATCTCTGTAATATCCATCCTTCATAGCCTTTGGATCCCAACATTTCTCAATCCAAATGAAAGGCTAACAACCTCAATGTATGGCATTGATTGTATTCATTTTTCCCACCAAAAAAAAAAGAAAAAAAAGAAAAAAAAAAGAAAAAAAGAGAGAGAAAGAAAGAAAGAAAGAAAAAAAAAAAGGGGAGAAAAAAGAAAAAGAAAAAGAAAAAGAAAAAAAGAGCACACACGATCACGGCACCGCACCTAGGGGTCCTCAAATTAGGTACGTCTAGTGACCTTGGTCGGCTGGCTCTGTCCCTAATCCCCTAGCCCTTTGTACATCCCCCACAATTGTTCAGGGCACATTAAGGGCAGGACATACCTAGGGAGCTCGCCTCGCCTATGGTTAGACCTGTCACCCTGAACCACTTGCACAATTCTTTTGCACTAATCTCAATGCCATTACAATCCACAGTGGTAAGCAAGGCATGAAAGACAATGGAAAAGTACACCATAACTTTCACGTACTATAGGTAGTCACTAGCTACCAAGAGCTAGACATCAAGGAGCTCACTTATGCTACATGGCCTTGACAAGACCATAATGATGTCTCAAGCAATCTTCAAGTGTACTCCCCGTCTTCATCGACAAATTTTTCCATCAACTTAGCCCCTTGCTTCACTGATTGCTATACAAGGAACTAGGCCGATAGTCTTCTAACTAAGTAATACCTAAATATGCATGTGTACACTTAATATTCACACTATAACCTATACACGGTTTGGGTCCTCAAGTGCAGGACAATACTCCAGGCTTGCTTCTAGTTTGACCTGTCTCCCAAACAAATCAAAATATGTCTTGTGCACGATAAGAAGACTAGCACTACCCCTTAAGGAGAGACCACATGCGAGGTTTTCCAATTGCAGGTATAAGGTGTTGTTCGCTCTTCATCAACACTCAACTCTGACTGCTTATCCCTTACCATCCGACAAGCCCGCAAAGAATCGTCATGTGCAGAATCCCCAACAAACTACCACTTGTGCTAGCTCTCAATGCAGCCCCCAACACACAATAGCTCTACCACCAACTCCAAAAACCTTGCACCAGCCACCCTGGCCACCAACAGGCCCCGAGGACCTTCTTCCACACCACCACCAACACTCCTCCACGGAAACCACCGGCGTCCTTGTCACCCACGTCTTCGGTGCATGCTACAGCCTGCTACCTACGACGGTAAGTGCCATGGGACTGGCACTCGTCTAGGAGGGGGTAATGTTAACCCCAACACGAAGAAAGCAAAAAGAAGTGGAAAAGACGCAGGGCAAAGGCGGAAAAAGATAGCCCGACTGAAGAAAGAAAATGAGAAAAGGCCAAAAGTGCAAGGGCAACCTTAAAAGTCCAAGGCAAAGGCAAAAGGGGAAATGCGCGTTTTAAAATAAAAAGGCGCACCCTGAAATCTTGTAAAAGAGCGACGGGCTCTCACCCGTGCAATTTGTAAATGTAGATGGGCGGTGGAAAGGAATCTAGGAAGATAGAAGGACAATGGGAAAAAGGGCCTAGGCTATGGCCGGTCATGTAAAAAGGGGAAAAAGGGGATGACCGCCCAAAAGGGATTTAGGGTTTTGTATATAAAGTTGAAAAGTGAATGAGAAGCTCATTCTTGCGTGTGGCCAAAAGTAGCTCTCCTCTTCTTCTTCTTCTTCTTGTTCTTGCTTGCTTGAGCTTGTGCTTGAGAGAGGGAGTGTGAGAGTGTGAGGGAGTGAGTGTGTGAGGGTGAGGGACCGAGGAGGAGAAGCTCTCCATCTTCTCCTCTCTTCTTCTCTTCTCTTCTCTTCTCTTCTCTTGCTCGCGACAATGGAGCTTGGAGTGGGGAGCTCGAGGATGGAGCTTGCTTGAAGCTTGCACTTGGATCGTGGAGCTACCGGAGTGTGCGGGAGAGGAGGTAACTCAAATGGCATCAAGGTAAGCTCACTACACCCGTAGATGTGGATGGCGCATCGGCTATGTGAGAGGTAGCCATTAGTGCTCGGCTTGGAACGCTTGAAACAATAAGCGGTCCGAGGGTCTTGGCGGTTGAGTGAAAGCTCCCACATTTTGGCAAGAAGGACAAACACTAAGCATCAAAGATAGGGACTCCACCTTAGCAGATGTCTCGAGTGCTCACCTTCACCATTGTTTGTGCTTTTAAATTTAGGAACACTACTTGTAAAAGGATTGTATGACCCCAAATTCATAAAAGAAATGGGAATAATGAATCAAGTTGAACTCTTGGAGGGTGTGTCAAACCACCCCTAGCTGGCCGCCAACCCTAGGTAAGGGGATTCTAAATAGCTATATAGAACGTGGACCGAACCCACCACGAGAGGTCTCTCTGCAGGTTAATTTGAATGTAGGAGAACACTTGGATGCTAGGGGGGCTCTAGCTATAAATTCCCTATTCGTGGGTCCTACTCAAACGATTTGCGTAACTCTAGATATATTCTTAAGGCCATTATTACTAGTGTAAGGAAGGAATCTTGGAGGAAATATGTGCATCCTCACGGATTGTGAAAAGCGTTCCTTTTGAACAAGACTTGTATCTCAGTTAAAATGCTAATATTAAGTTTACTTCCAAGGAACATGCCTGAAATTGTTTTCTTGTTAGTGCCCCAAGATTACATGAATGAACCATGTTTTCTAAAAGGGCTTAGTTAAGGAATATGATTTTAAATGTCGCACATAAATGTGATAGTGGCTAATTAGATAACTAAAGTACGCCTATTGAGGGAAGCGGGTGGATGGAACCCCCAATGGGTCTGTCCTACGATAGGGTGGTCCTAGAGAATTGGGAGGCTTCTCACAAGGTTTTATCGCCGCTCAACTTTAGGTATTGTAAAGTTAGAATTGGATTCATGCCTATTTTAGGGGACGAGAATGGGACTATGCCGCCCTATGTCGCATTTCCCATTCTCATTGAACAAAGTGCGGCATGGATCTGCTTTGGCTTGGGTATCTGTGCGTAAAGTAGGATGTCCAAGACTTTGTTCAGATATTTGCAATCACACCTACTTTAGTCCCTTTGTGAGGAGCAGTGAGGGCTCAAGACCAGAATCCCATATGCACAGTAGGAGAAAGTACCACTACTCAATTTCTATAAAGCATTGTACTTGCACTCTTTTTCTAATTCAATGATAGTATTCTTTTCTTTCTAGTAAAGTGTCATGTCACTATCAATACACAAGATTGTGTTTATGAGTCCAAGTCTCAATCTTGGAACCTAATTTACTTGTGTAACAATTTGTCCTTGCCAAGTTCAATGTCTTCATACGTTCCTTTTTCCTCTTTCAACCTCCATAACTTCCGCCTCTGCCATGCTCTAGATCCCACGTATTTTCACATGGTATCAGAGCTCAACTGAGCATGGCCCAACTCTCCTTTTAGTCCTCTCAACTCTTTTCCATCTCTTCTCAGCTTAGTTTGAGTATTGGACCCTATCTCCAACTTCATTTGCATTTCTACCTTCAATGAAGCTTCCACGGTAGCCATAGCGAGCAGCACCCTATCAGCTTGAAGCTTTCATATCTCTCTCTCCACAGGCCAAATATCTTTGAACTTCCTTCTGGATAAGTGTTTCTCTACTTTGAGAACTCCTCCCTGGCACCTCAATCATTGAGATTGAGCAGCTATAGCTTCAACATTGCCTCTTTTCAGAGTCGCTACCATAACTGTGTCTATGGACATCACCTACCTACCTCTATTGGAGCAGCCATATCTCATCAACCAGGACATATCTCTTTGAGCTTTCTTCTCAAGAGTTGTTCTTTAGGTCAAGGCGCAACTTCTTGGCACAAAAATCAAGGAGACTGATGCATATTATGCCTGGCATTTGCATTTTCCCAAATCTAGGCGCAGTTTTGGCAGCGACTACTTTGAAGGCTTAGATCTCTCAACTCGGGAAAAAAGAGTACAAATCCTCTTTGGGGGAATTAGATCCATTAGTGAGGTCCTCCTTCTCAAAGAGTTTGAGCACATTTGACCTATGGAGCTCGTGGAAGCTCCTTTACCAATCGTTGGTCCCTGTTTTGATAGGACAACCATAGCCAAACTTCACCAAGCTCAAAAATCTCGTCATTTTCTCTCTTCTGCCACACTGGAACAACCGAGTGCCACTCAGACCTGAAGGTCCCAACATCAAATCAAGAAGGGAAAGATCTGGATCTGAAAGAACTTGAAGAATTTTTGCAAGTTTGAAAGACTTAGGGAAGAAACCTAGTGTCTATTGACACTCACTTTTAGCGATCTAAACACTTGTGTCTCTCGACACGTCTCAGCCAACTCTTTCTGCTACTTAAATTTGATAAGTCTAAAGCTAATTTGCTACTGGTCCCTCAAGTCAAACATGGGAAAAGATTCTCCAACTACATGTTTCAAAGGAGTCGGGTTTCATACCTGGCAGACCCACATCAAATTGATCTTGATGAAGAAGGGCCTTTGGGCCATTACCACTGGAAAAGAAAAGAAGCTTCGTGATGAGGATCTTGCTATCACTTGGCAAAAGAACGATGATAAGGCACAGGCCATTATCAAACTGGAGCTAGATAACAGCTATATCCACCATATGGATAACTGTGAGACTTCACAGGATACATGGAAGAGACTTGACACTTTGTTCGATGCACAGTCTAAATCATCAAAGTATGGTCTCCTGATTGAGTTTTTCAGGCTTGAAATGAAGTCCAACACATCACTTGCCACACATCTAAATTACATGGAAGGACTTCCAACCCAACTTGCAGGAATCAACATTAAAATGGAAGAAGATGTTTGCATCGGTTTTCTACTTAAGAGTTTTCTTCCTGAATATAATAATGTATCAACAACTCTAATTAATATGTCAAATCCTGAACTTTTTGATATCCAGGCATCACTATTAGAGGAGGAAAAGAAGCTAAAAACTAAGGAAGAAACAAGTACCTCTAGAGATGAACATGCCATTAGGGCCAAAAACACTTCAAAAAAGGCACTTGTAAGAAAATGATTAAGTTACTAATTAGTTGAGATTTTGGAAGAATGAAAATGCCAAATTTGATTGCTCAGATGTGATTAATGAGAGAATATTGAATTCATCAAAGAGCTGAGCCATTAATTGTCCCTCAAATTTAATTTATGTCAGTATCACCCTTTCGGCCGTTTTTTATCTTGGAACCTAGGAGAATTTGTATTTTCGAGAAATGTCCACCTATATCGCGGTTTGTCTACTCCCGCATCTTCTTTTCACACACTCTTTCTCCATTCTCTTTTGCCATTCTCTTCTTTGTGCTCACTTTCTTATCACTGCGATCGTTGATCTACTAAAATGTTTAGCAACACCTTTGCAAGTGATACAAATGTGAGCACATGCAAATACAAACTTACCATCCAACTAGATCCAATTTATTCATCTTGGAGAAGTATACAGAGAAGTATACATCGTCAAGTACTAACAGATGAGATGGAGGCCAATAGATTGCGAACTCAAGGAAAGAAACATATAGATTTGTGGGTAGATGGAAATATTTATCCAAAGGATCCTTCAACACGTAAACCTCCTAATTTTTTAAATATTCATGACTACGTAAGATATGTTGGGGAAGGTTATAATGGGATGCTTGGGTATTGTAAAAGCTTATACTCTGCATCTTACACATACATGGCTCAGATGAATGAAATGAGAAAGGCATTATTTATTGCACAAACAAGCATTTTTGAGCTTACAAATAAGATTGACGTTTTGGAAAATGCTAATAAGTCATTACAAGATAAGTTAGCACATTTAAAGAAAACTCCAATAGGATTAAGAGAGAGAAAGAGACCATTAAAAAATATAACTAGCTTGTGTGTGAGAGCAAAGAAAAGAAGATTGAATCTTGCAAAAAAATATGTCTCCAACATGTCAGGTATAAATATTCGAGAGAGTGAGGAGAGAATCAGTTTTTTAAAAGAGACCATGAATAAGAATGATATTTTGAGGATTCTTAGGTCACCTTAAAATATGGATTTGAGAGGCCCAACTCTCAAAGAATTAGTGAAGGACTTAAAGGACACAGTAAAACCAAACAAAATTGTAGAGACATGTGATACTATGGGCATTAGTCGAAAAGGTTATCGGGCTATCTCAAGATTATGGTTTAAAAATCTAAAATGAAATAGAATAATTGCATTTGGGTTACCTCGAGCCCTAGGAGTATCGGTTGCAAGGAGTGCCATGAATCGTAAGATTCCACAAGTTTTCAGGGAATACATTCATATTGAAGCATCTATGCCATATGAAAAGACAAGAAGAAAATCTAGTTTTGAATACAATGTATTTAACAATATATGGGTTGATCTAAGAAGAGTGCAGATTGCAATGGTTCACATGTATAGACTCACCTTAGAGAAATGTCACGGTGTTTTAAAGTTTGCCTTGAAGTTAGATGAAGCACACATTCAAAAAGGACAAAAGATGGAAAGAGTCGGCATTTGCATCATGAACAGGGCATCGGAATATAGCAATGGTGGGGGTCAAGCACTAGTGCATAAGTTCCAATCTAAGATGGTGGGTTGGTGCAGCTCAGGTACCAATTGAGAATCATGAAACACTGAAATGGTTGTTTACTCATACAGGTATTCCAAACATTATTAAGTCTCAAAGTAAAGGAGAAATGTTGGTTGTTGATGGGGTTGGTAATTTTAATGTGGAATGGCACATGAGCGCTGACTTGAAAACTATCAAATGTATGCTTGGAATATGTAATGGGGCAAATGCAAAGTATCCTTGTATTTATTGCATGGAAAGTGTTGGGTCTAAAAATTGGAGCAACTTGCGCCCTGTAAGAAGAGCCCCAACTAGAGACTCTATAGATCTAAGTTTTAAAAAAAACAAGGAAGATATATGGGATCCAATTCTTTCAATTCCTCTTACTAATATTCATATATGTACTTTGCATGCACAGATTAGAATTATTGATAAACTTCTCAGGTTGCATCTTGATTATGCATACTCAATTAAGCCTTTGTCTTTATCGAATGAGTGTATTGACAAATGTGAGGCATTACTCTCCAAAAAGGGTTTTCATGGAGTCATTTAATAACAGATCCAACACTTTTAGGGAAAACAAGAGATGTATTGGCTGATGTCTCAATGGGAGGCTCAAAAGCTAGTCATTTTTTAGGTAACCATACAGGAAAACAGGTGAGCATTATTTGGGAGCATTGGAGAGAGCTGTGTGGGATAACGACAAATGTTGCAACCACACCACAATTTGCATTTCTAAGGATAGAGGTTTGGAGAAACGTTGATGTCTTCCTAAAGCTCCTCAAGCAATAAACGAAAACATACACGTATCCAGAAGAGTTCAAATGTTCGATTACAAATCTTGTTCAGGCAATAAAGGAGGCATGGGGAGAAAAAGATATCACTTTTTATTTGGTAAGAGAGAATATTTAATCCAAGCTTTCTTTGATAAAATTTCCATTGGCAGAAACTGATTGTTACTCTTATGAATTTGCAGCATATCCTTCATATCCATGGGCCGTACTTTATGGAGGAGCAAGGCCCCCTTGCAACTTATAGCGGCCAAGGCATGGAAAAATCTCACTATCAAGCACGTAAAAGTTTTTTTCGAAGCACAAGACATGGAGGTGGAGTTACAAAAAGCAATGCTCTTGAGGAGCTATTCAATTGGTTTTTTCGATGATAGCTTCAAAGAATGAATACTTCAACTTAAGAATTCATAGTATTTTTCGACGACAACTTCAAAGAATGAATACTTCAACTTGAGAATTCAAGAAAGGAAAGTATAAAGCTAGCTCTCAGGAGCCTTTACATCATCCTTCCTTTTCAGGATATTTTCTCTATAACGCAGAAATTTTCTTCTCTTATAGCCAACTATTGATTTTATATCAGCTTGATTTGCTGCCAAAGCATAAGATGAGAGGGCCAGAAAGTACCATGTTCTAGTAGTAAAGAAACCAGGACCATAACCAAAAATCCTAATTGCCGCAGTCTTCTCCAAGCATCACCTTGTGTGCATTGTATTGTAACCCAGAGAAACCAAGTAGCCTTGTAAGTGCCTTAATACATAGTATAGGCCATGTTGCTTCCTCTGAGAAGATGTTATGAAATACCAAGAAAACATGCAGATCAATCCTTGCTAAGTAATGACCAAGTGCAACATCTTTATGTGAACTAATACCAATTCATGTCCCTTTACCCCATCCCAAGACGTAATCAAAATCTTCAATCTCCAACTATAAAAAAAGATAAATGTCAAATGAATGTTGAAATCAAACATATTAATGTATATACATCTTACAAAATTTGAGATAATAGTACCAATTGATTTTCATCATTTTCTAGCTTAGTTGGATTCCATATGTTAATTGATGATTGTGCTCATTGGTGTCTTCCAATTCTTTAACATATTGCGACTCTTCTCTTCCAAAATGGAAAATTCCAAGTTGGTCTTGAAGGCCGTGGAATTCCTCTTCTGTAATCCCATACTCTTCCTCAGCATTCTTTGCCTTACGAAAACAAAGAGAAAAGGCATTCCCTGCTTCAATAAACTTGTCATCCATAATTTCAGTGTCAAGTTTAAGTAGCTCTTCTTTCCATTCATTTTTGACTTCAACAATGCCATTTACAACATCAAAAGCCTCTGCAATGATGGCTAAACAATAATCCTCCCTAAAATTGAAGAGCCTTTGAATATCTGCTAGTAATATGTATTCTTTGTCCTTGATAGGGAAAGTTGGAAGTGAAGCAACAATATAAAAAGAAGAATCACAAACAAGATCTACATTTGCATGATTTTCTTCAATAATGGTCTCAGCTTTGAATTGGGTAACATCTAGTTTGCCAGCAATATTTGCTTCTTGCTTAGGGTCCAAACATTCCTCTACATCCTTGTCATTTGCTACCTCGTCCAAAAGACAAAAGTTGGAACATTTTGGACCTTATAATTGTTTTTCATCAAATTTCATAGGATATTTAACAAGAGAAAACGTAATGAATGCAGTTGTTTTGGACATAAGCCTACATTTCCTAGAATGAGCAGAACAAAACAAATCTGGGGTACAAAACCGGTCAAGAGAATGAGATGTATACTTTCTTGAAAACAAAGCCTTCTCTGAAGGTGAGCTCCCAATAGGTATGTGAACATATTCCTTTGCATCCTTTTCAACCATCGGAAATGCAAGACTTTCAAACTCAGCAAACTCCTCCAAGAAAAACTTCTTACATGAGTTCAATACATGGTCAATATCCCACTCAAGGTTGAAAATATCCTTTATAGTTCTGTAATAAGATAACTCCATGCCATTCTGAAGAAGAAAGTCTAGGAGCCTTTTAGATGGAGAAACCTATGTGATCTGAGACAATCCAGAAACCTCAATGGTGACTTGCCTTTGATTGGAGACTTCTTAGGCATTCCCACACTTGCTGCTGAACAAGGGGAGGAAGCTGTGGGAATTTCAAGGGAGAAGGCAGCACAACCAGAAGCTCTTGTTGACCCTGATGATACTCTTCTTCTTTTTTTAGAAGGGGTTACCTACTCTTGGGAGCTTGCAACATCCTTAGGTTCAGACATGAGTGAAAGTACAATACCGCGTGAAAGTGCGCAGCACTTCACGACGAACAATTCCTTCTCGCTTCGTATTTGCTAATCGATGATACGATGCGAATTTGGCCAAGCAACCTCAAGAACAATATCTCTTCGCTTCATATCAAGGGATAAACAAAATTGCGCAAATTCACATAAGAAACACTGAAAGTGGACCTCAACTCTAAACAAGCTTGTAAATTTGCAAAAAAAGTCATAAATGCCTGACCACCATGTTTATATAGAGTGAAAAATATTTGCCATGTACAATGCCACGTAGACAGCCACGTGGATGGCCCGTGCAAAACCTAGCCAATTAAACACTGCCAGTGTCACGTACTCCACAGTTATAAAAGATTGATGGTAGCTTACATGGCTCACTTTTCAAATCCAGAGTGCAAATACATAGCCACGTCGAGATCAACTTCGCCCTATATTGGTCACCGCAATAATGGTGCAAGGAGTTGTTTTTTTAACCTGCGCTTAAACATAGTCATGCCATATCAGTCCACTGCAAATACAACGTGAGCAAGTACTTTTTAAACATGCACTTCATTGTTTTCACACCGTATCCGCACTTCACTATTTTTGCATCATATCCTTCACCACAAGTACGGCGGGAGAGGTTGCTTTTTTAAAACATTGCTTCACTGTATTGCATTGTATCAGTTAAACCGTGCTTTAGCCTATCGCAAATACAACACAAGGAGTTACAGTTTTGACCCACAGTTTTTTCCTATTGCACTGTTTTGGTCATCCACAAATACGGCGCGAGGAGCTTCACTTCAAATGCGGGCTTTTTCTCCTATCACATTGTATTTTCTTATTTCTGTTTGGGTTAGTTATGGTTTTTTAATATTCTAACTAGTCTCATTTTTTACTCATGGTTTTTAAATGTTCTGACAAGTCTCATTTTTCTGCAGGTTCATGGCTAGGACAAAGCAGACTGCAAGGAATGTGTATATAGACAATAAAGAGAGTGAGGAGGAGACAAGGCTTTCAGCTTCTCAATATTTCCATCCTGGGATCCCACCTGAGATTCTGCCTACCCCTGGTTGCCCTCAGTCTCTTGCCATGGAATCTAAAGAATCTAGTGCAAAGACAGTATCTTCTCTTGCCCAGAGTAAGTTTCATCATGTACAGTCCTACCCTACAACAACTACTAAGTTTCCAACCTCCCTTAGAGCCCCTATTCAACAGACAGAGCAACCTGGACCCTCTTATGCCCATGAAGAAGAAGGCCCTTCCAAGCCGAAGAGAAAGAGAAAGTCTATATTTTTTCTATGTTCAAAAATGTTTTAGTGAGATAAGGAAGGCACAAAGAGCTACACAGCATGTGATTCCAAAGACAACATTTATTAGGGTTGTCAAAGATATTTCTTTTAGATTATCAAGGGTGTCCACTGAAGTTGGCATGCAAAAAAAATGGCAGCTTGCAGCCATTCTTTGCCTTCAGGAGGCTGCTGAAAACTTCGTTACTGATTTTATAAACAATGCTTACATTGCTGCTGCCCACGCTCATAGAATGACTTTGATGAACAAAGACTTTAGTATGGTTAACAGAATCAGGTATAGGTTCGACAAGGTATTGAGGCCCTTGCCCACTACTGATAAAAAAGCATTTGAGATCCTTGACATTCCTCCAAAATTGTCTAGGAGAGCGAAACGGCCAATGATTGAGGATGTGACACATTTACACCTTGCAAAGACCACCTCCGAACAAGTGTCTGCCTATCAAGAACCTCAAGAAGTCACCCATCAAAATGACCACAAGAGACTCTAGAGTCAGAGGATGAAGTTTGCAAGAGAAAAATCGATGTTCTTGGTCCTATCAATTTGAAGAGAATGGATGAGGTATACAGGAAAATGGTTGTGAATGTCTCTTGCACTTCTTTAGAAGACTATCTTAGTATTTCCCCTGAGGACAAAGGAATGTTTGTTAAGAAAGATATTCAGTTGTCAGATTCAGTAGTCTTTTGTTGCATAAGGTAAGGATTTTTGGCTCAAATTTTTTTAATGGAATGATAGTGTTTTTTTGTCCATTGCAATTGACATTCATTTGGTTTTGCTTTTGCTTTTAGGGCGTTGATTTCTTCTCTTAGCCAAGAAATCTCTAAAACTATATTTATCGTTGATCCACTGTTATCAGTGGAATTGTTTTCAAATCTCGTTCAAACATAGAATTATTTTTCAGATCGTTTGATCCAATTACAAACTATCATATATTTTTTCCTTACATTGAAAGGTATGCAATTTTTCAAAGGGTTTAATGTATACTTCTTTATAGTATGCATTTCTTACTAACATTTTACTTTGCAGAGGACATTGGAGCTTAATATATATTGATATTCTCACTTGAGAAATTATCCTTATGAACTCTCTTAGGGGTATCCATGGTCAAGCAAAAATGTGCGTTGAATACAAATCCTCACTTTTTGATTTATTGTTTATTTTATTTATTGTCTTTTTTTTATAACATGTTTCCATTTACAGTGCTAGGAGGTTGGTGGTAACCTTTTTGGACACTACATATGAGGATATTGCTAATCCTCAAAAACCATATAGTTTTCTCTTACAAGAAGTGCCCTTACAAAATGATGCGTATTCTTGTGGATGGAGAGTAATTTCAAATGTTTGTAGGACAATAGATTCAAAGATTCTCAAGATAGATGGGGTTAATGTAAGTATCTTTCACATTCTGTTTTGGGCAACATTATTAGATTTTGAGCAACAACATTATTATCAAATTTTATAATCATTCCATTTCTTTGTTTTTACTCCCTACAAGTACGAACTATCACTCACCTTACAACTTATCACAATTTTCCTTGCAGTGCCAAGATTACCCCGATTCATACACATGGTGGATAAGAGAGAGATGTATTGAATTAATTTTGGATAGGGCAATCACGCTAGTGCACCCCGACTCTCGTCCACATAAATCCTTAACTAAGAGTAAGGCAAAAGGCAAGTCATCTGGAAAGACAAGTAAGGCAAGCTCCACAAAGATAGAAATGCCAACACTTTCTCATCCATCTTCTCATCTACCCTCTCAAGAGAAGAGGGCCCTTGTCCAAGTTAAATTCTTCAACCAACCAAAAAAAAAAAAGCCAGTGCAACTGCAAGATCTATCTTTTCAAAAAGTGACAAAGAAGTTACAATGATGAAAGAAGACAAATAGACACAAACGGCAAGATCTTTGTATATCTACACTTCAATTTTGTAACTCTTCATTCAATAAAAAGCTTTTTGTCCAATGTAATGTTTTCAATTTTATGGCTCGAAGCTTACAATTGGAGGCAAGCAACTCATATAAGAGTAAAAGCGTTCAGCTCTTTTCCCTACTACTTTACCATTTACTTTGAACTTATATTCTGGGGATGTACAATCTAGCATCTCCAAGGTATCCCCTACATCTTTAAGATTCCAATTGGAAGTGATATTGACCTCCTTTTCTATAACTTGCACCTTAAGATTGAAGGGCATGCAATCTATATCCGAATCCAAGGAAATTCACATGCCTAGTTTAAGTTTGTATCTCCTATAATCAAAACCCAAAGCAAGAGTTTGTCGTGCTATATTATAACACAAAGACAAGGATTGGGGGCATACAATACACCTCATGGTGTTGCCATTATGGTCAACATCTCTAGATTTCCAAAGCTTCCCTATAATGTTATCAAGTTCTGCGCTTGCAAAATTTCTACTTAGCCAAGATACTTTTGTTCTCTGTAAGTTTGCTATTTTGAAGCTACCCACAAAGATATGTAAGGGGATAAACCATGACATGCGTATTCTTCTTGAGATCCTTCCAACTGTCATGGACTTTTGAATATCTTGAAATATTTTGAATTTAAAACTATACATGGTTGCCTTATCAGGAACCTCCCAAATAAGAGAGGAGATACTTGGCAATGGCAAATCCTCGATATGTCTATATGTACCCTCTTATGGGACCACATATTGTACATAATATATAAAAATTATTCTCTCAGTGAAAGAACTGATGGTCTCATCAGCATATATAATGTCTGCAAATGCCTTATGAATCGCATTCAAAGTTCAACTCAAACTCTCCAAAAGTTGCCATTCAGTACTTGTTGATGAAAATATATCTACAACGAAGAATTCAATATTAATACTTGCTTAAATTTTTTTTAAAAAAATATGTTATCAACTTAAGACTTACAATGTGTTTGCTGGCAAACACGTTCATTAGGAGATAAGTGCATATCCTTGGCCATGTAAACATGTTGCACTTTAACTAACCACCCTTCATGCATAATTTTGAAAGCAATGATACACCCTTTCCAGTGATGTTTTATATCCTCTCTTTTTCTTCTTTTGACCTTGTGAGAGCCTTTGCAAGAGGGCAACATGGTCACTCGATCGTTTATACAAAAGGTTTTTGGCTCCCATTTTTCGCCTACTCCTTGGCCATAGACAGTGCAGGAGTTTACTAAATGAGACATGCACCTTTTGGATGCCATAGTTAGATTGAAATCGCAGAGAAAAGCGCTCACTGAGAAAGGAAAATGAGCAAAGAAAGAAGCTCACCGAGAAAGACGAATGAACAAAGAAGAAATAGTGAAAAGACTAATGAAAATATAGTCGGGGCGCCAATAGCTCCCGACTTTCAATAAAGTTAGTATTAACTTCACAACATCGTTATCATAACCAGTTTTGTCAAATTTTATAATCAAATAAGGACTTCGGGACCATCAAAACATGTTAGAGTTTGGAGATTTTGGCTAAAAGAGAGAAGAGAACCATGGAGTCAACTCTACTATCTCCAAAAATGAGGAGACAAGAATACCATATTCTTGCACATGTGGCAAACTCTCTTTGGCCCTTTCCTTAATCCCATGATTAACAAAAGAGCAATTTTTTGAAGTGTTTTTGGCCCTAATGATTATATGTTGGCAATATGTACAAAGGTAAGAAGGATCAGCTCTTCTATGACTTTTGCAAAAGGACCGGACACACCGAGAAGTTCTGCCACGCCAGAAAGAGATCCCAAAAGGCCTATCTACTTGCAGTCAAAGAAGAAGAAGAAAACGGAGCAAAGGAAGAAGAAGAAGAAGAAGAAGACCACCAGGAGAAGGACAAAACTCATCAGTCCTTTTATTGAGATCGACTTTTTTAGTTTTGTATTTCCTAGCCCTAATGCCTCAAACATAAACTTGTAAACTCCTCAGTTATCCTTGTACTACATCCTCTGTACACTTTGTGAGGCTCCTGCTACAACCTCTAGATGTTCATTATGTTTGTGGTACCCACACTTAGCCTTTTTTACGCAGCCTTTGGTGTTTTGTCATGTTTATAGTGTGCCCACACTTTGCAAGTGTTGCTTTCACTAAAGCCTCTACACACTTTGTACTTTTGGTTTTGATTGAGGAGGGTTGTTGAGATATTTGCAATCACACCTACTTTAGTCCCTTTGTGAGGAGCAGTGAGGGCTCAGGACCAGAATCCCATATGCACAATAGGAGAAAGTACTACCACTCAATTCCTATAAAGCATTGTACTTGCACTCTTTTTCTAATGCAATGATAATATTCTGTTCTTTCCAGTAAAGTGTCATGTCACTGTCAATACACAAGATTGTGTTTATGAGTCCAAGTCTCAATCTTGGAACCTAATTCACTTGTGTAACAATTTTTCCTTGTCAAGTTCAATGTCTTCATAAGTTCCTTTTTCCTCTTTCAACCTCCATAGCTTCCTCCTCTGCTATGCTCTAAATCTTGCATATTTTCATAGACTTGACACTAGAATGTTGTTAGGAGACCTTGACCACCAAAAATCCAGATTTCAGGTTGATCTTAATGGGTTCGGCCGCAAACGTTCCGTTGTGAGGGAGACTCAGGAAACCCTAGGCAACAAACCCCGGAATACTCCATGGAAGTGCCGGGCGGTGACGCTTAGATTTGTTTCTCAGCGGGCCGCTAAAACGTACTTGGGCAGCCAATAGGTGGGCACATTACAATCTATCTCAATACTCTTTGGCATATACTTAGCTGACTAGATTCCTATTAGTCAAGGTTCAAAAACTGCCACTTATTAGCACCTCTCCGCAAACATACCACTTGTCAGGATAATAAATGGGCCCGATATTGGCTCTATCAGCTCTAGTGAAGCTCCTAGATGCACCAAACAGCCCTCATGGCCTCGTGGCTAGGAGTGTCTAGATAATACAAAGTGATCTATCTAAATACTGTGTTTGTAGACATGACTATCAAAAAATGTAGTCCAACAAATTTGCTCATCCTAACTCTAAGCACATGGAGCTTCCCATATATAGGTGACTACCTTACCTTGATTTACACACATCCAACGGTATCCCCAATAGAATTCTCTAGCCCTTGTGGCTCTTTTACACATGAGAGATTGGCCCTAGGATGCACTATCTCTCACACATAAGGAACAATGAAACATAGTCTACTCTTTTGATATAATACAATCTAGGATATATATTTATTTCCTCACACAATTATCCCTCAAGGTAACCGATCTAGCCTACAACAAGGGAAATCTCTTTCACTTAATTGTAGGTCAGTATAACAGAAGATAGGTGCTATGCATCCAAGAGTTGATCATTGATACCTTGTTTAATACACATGCAATGTGGAATGTCCTAGGGTGCTCAAACAATTTTAATTAACAATCGGCCATGTGATGTGTAAAGACATTATGTTCACACTTTTCTCTAGTGCAATGTTGCCGATGATGAGATGGAACTAGGCTACCTCGTACTTCCATTCCCATATAATTTCAATGAAGCCTAAATGTTACACTTCAATGCACAATCATTCATTCTTCTTTATGCAAAAATTGGCATTTCAATCCCCGTTTGACATTTAGTCGTTATATGGACTTCTTTATGTTGTACATAATCTCTGTATAAAAACACTCCCTAAATCACCACTTACCACATGAATATCCATTCAATACTCTATATTCATTCATACTGATATATCCCACCATACATATGGATATACTCTACTATTTTTTCCCTTTCTAGAGTATATCCGTATGTATGGTGGACTATAGAGCATAAGATTCATCTTCGAAAATATTTTTGAAACTGGTCTTTCATGGCCGCTTAAAATGGTTAGATTTGCATATGCTACTTCCAATGGGATCTTATTTTTTCTTCAAAATGACAAATTTTAGTACACTTTTGATTTTTTTCGACTCAAAATCCCGCTCTTAGTCTCCCATTTTTCACACCACTATTCACCCATTCTTTGGTTCCTACCACACTATTTGACATACTGAGACAATTTCAAGGCATAAGTTCATTAAAAGCCCTTCAAACATCACCAAACAATTGTTCAAACAAGACCTAATGAAAGCAATCCTAATATTAGCAATATTTATGAAGTTGGCTCTTGTTGCTATCCACGAACTTCCTCGGCTTAACCAATAGAGCCATTACAAAGGTTTTTCTTTAATCGCTACCTATGATGCACATAATTTTCTCGAATTACTAACCGCAGAGGCATCTCACTAACTGCAATGTATCATCTTACTACCTATAAGAAATCCCATTATCCATGAGGCATTCATCAAATAAAAACACTTCTTTCAAATAATATTAAGCAGTTGAAATGCTAAATCAACTAGCATTCCATAAAACAAATCTTTTGCCACACTATGAAAGAAAAATGTATACTTTTGATTAGATCATGTTTTTGGTCAGATTATGCGAATTCGTAGGCTTATCTCTCTAGGTCAAATATGGATGATGGTATTGAATTATAAAATGGCTTATCGGATTAACCAGAGGTTGAACCTCTCCTTGCATTGGAGGATGGCAGATTGCAGTTACTCTTGATGTTGATGCCTCATGATGAACATTGATTGATGCAAAAGACACCTTCTTCTACACCTTTCTTACTAGAGGAGTTTCTCTGGAACTTCTAGCTATTTTCTTGGTGGCCATATCTCACACAATACACAAGACGAGAAAGGTAAATTAGTTCTCAATGAACCATGTGAGGTTAGGAACAAGGTGATTAGGGACAATAAGTGAGCATCCTAATCATATAATTATATGTGCAAAACTAAGAGAAATCTCCTAAAACGGCAACCTCAATTTGTGTGCATAAGATTTCTACATGACCTCAACCAAACATAGTCAACTAGCTTAACTATGTAAGAAATTAGGTAGTAATATGCATGCCTTAAGAGAGGTATTTAAGCTTACATAAAGAGGAAATCTAAGGTCAAGTTCTCACCAAAGAGTTGTTGTAGTTCAAGTGGTTTGTTACCCGGCGGTGAAGCGTGCTTGGTCGGGAACACTGCTGGATCCCAGGACGCTTTCCTTGAAGCTAGCGGTTAAGCCTCGCGAGAAACCCATGAAGCCTTGATCACAGCCGCCAAGGATGCCAATGCTTTGGTCGGCATCTTAGTCGCCGCCTTGGAGGAGCGAGGTGGTAGAAGGTGGCAGATGTGCCAGGCGTTGTGCTCTCACCGCCACAGTGCTTCGGTAGAGCCTCTGTTGTTTGATAGGCTGGCTTGTCTTGGCGGCGCCTACCCCCTCCTTATGTAGGCTCTCGGAGTCGTTATTAATAACACATGCAGCTCGCGAGCCCTTTTCTGTTCTTATTGCGCTGTTTTCAACCTCGTGCATGCTCTTCCATGCACGCACTATTTCTGGTTGCCTCTCATAAAACTCTACTTTGGGCTCTCTACTTTTAACTTTGATACAAATTGTAAAACAATTTCGAAGATAATTAATAATTAACTCTTGGGTACATTACAGGCCCCAATACGCAAGTCTTGTCATGTTTTGTTAAATTCTAATAATCTTCATTACATGTGTGGGATACACTACTTGTCATATGACACACATGCTAGTGCACGGATTTTTAAGCCCTCAAAACACCCCAAAGATTTGTACTACCAGGCCATTCATTTGGGGCATACATGCATGCCCCAATATGCAAGGTAATAATGCCCATGTGGAGTGTATTCCTTGTGCATAATTAGAATCTTCCTCTTTAGTAGTATTCCAATGTATAAGGGCACAAATACCTTTTACTTGTGACCTAATTATCTCTGTGCCCAAGAATTTATGTCTACAACATCTTTCAAGGGCTATTTCCAAGCATCTATCTCTATAACATATGTGTTTAGTCCTCTCCTTGAGTTTCCAAATTTGCCATGGAAATAACACAATAAGGCAAAGTGTGGATCACAAACCATGCTAAAGATACTATGTCCCATCATTTATCAAAGGCATGATATGCATACAAAAATGGGGATGAAAAGCCCACCTAGTTGGATTGTCCCATCTACCAAGGTAATCACTTCCCACCTTGGTAAGGGGGATGAAATTACTATGAAAAACTATTACCATAATAACATCAACAAACCATAACTCATCTTACAAACAGCAACAACAATACAATTGTTCATGCATAAAATAACTATGACAAACTATGAGTAAACTTCATTGCATTGTCATTCACCCTTTTTAACCAAATTGTATGCTATTTATAGCATTTATCAATAGTTTGTAGCCTATTTGCAAGAAGGTGAAAACATTCCCTCCTTCCTAAACTAGCGCACATCTCCACGCATTGCAAACGTAGTTGCAAATGCCTTAGTGATGAATATTGTCAATGAGGTTTTTTTTTGTAGGAATTTTGTAGGGTGTGGTTTGTTAGGGATAATGTTATAGCGAATAGTGATTAGCTATAGCTGGTAGCATTTAAGGTGCTAATGTTCCTAGCTAGGATGATTGCAAGCTTTATTAATAAAGGATTAAAAGGAGAAAGAAAACTATTTTATTGATCTAATCTAGGGTCTCAAAACCCGAATGACCAAAGGGAAAAAATCCAGTGGGAAAAAAGTACATTTGGTATAAGCTCGTGTGGGATTATATGTATTTGTGGTTAGAAAATACAAAGTGGAAGCTTGATGAAAAGTACATATAAATATAATGAAAGCTACTACAATAAGATGTGATCAATTAAGAATGTAGATAGTAGTTCCTTTCAATTGAGAGTCGTAGTCATCTTCATGGGCTATTGGAGTTGTATTTGATGTTACCATTTGTATTTTCACGAGGTGAACTGCATGGATAGAACACACAAAAGAGTACCTTGTGCAAATTCCCAATGATGGGACATCTATATGCTTGCACAAAAAAATGCCTTCAAAACAATATCCATTGGAAGAGAAGAGTTTTGAAGGGTGCTTTAAGGATTTAGTGTAGCAAGAAAAACATAAATTCATGAGTGCTTCAACAGCCACTTCCATTACTCATAAGAAGGGATTTCATTTTTTAGGCTTTTTCACATACCTCATATTGCACAAGGGCATGAGTGTTTTAGGGACTTCAAGGATTTAGTGTAGCTAGCAAAGAATAAATTCATGAGTGCTTCAACCCATGTTTCCATCACCCACAAGAAGGGCTTTCATTGTTGAGGCTTTTCCACATAGCTCATAGTGCACAAGTGCATGAGTGTTTTAGGGACTTCGTCACCTTTGCTCCACCATATAAAATACTTAGACTTTAACTCTTATGCTCATGTATGTTAGATGAGAGAGTCGGATTGGAGCAACTGACAACGAGTAGTCAGCTCTCCCATTTCTTTCAATATTCTTCTAGTAACTAGTAGAGGAGAATAGTTACAACTAGATCATCTAGCAAATGTACTAATTGTGGTTAAGTCAGAGACCACCAACTTATTAAATGTCCCATACTTGTGTACAACTGTACATACAGTTAGACTGTCGGTCACACACATAGACAGATAAATAGAGCTTGAAGTCTTAACACTCCCCCTCAAGCTCAAGATAACACCTGTACACCAAGTAATTGGTGGGTTGGAATCGACTGAACTTATCTTTACCTAAAGACTTGGTAAAGAAGTCTGCTACCTGCTCATCTATCTTCACATGCATAAGGCCCACTCTACCTGTCAAAACCATCTCATGGATGAAATAATAGTGTACCTCAATATGCTTTGTTCTGGCATGGTAAACTAGGTTTGTTGCCAAAAGTACACTATTAAGATTGTGACAAAAAAAAAATCACTAAAGCATCCAAACACCATATTGGGGAATATGGGAATTTTCCATAACTTTAGGACACGCGGTCAAATCTTTGGATTTGTCATAACTTGAACACTATAACTCCAAATCAAGCGCTCTATAGCTCAATAGATTCCATTTTTCAAGCACTTTCTAATGATAGGTCACATCATATAGTTTTGAGAAACTTATGGGCATGTTATGTGGGTGCCACCTTTTTAGTATTGAAAAAATGGGAATTCGAAGATTCCCAAACTCACTAATATTGTGTTTCCACCTAGCCATTAGCTTAAGCAACCATGCAATTTCATAGGCTACCAAAGCAGCACCTCTGTACTTTGCTTCATTACTAGAGAATGCAATAGTTGATTGCTTCTTGCTACTCTAGCTGATAATCCCACTTCCAAAGCTAAAGGCATAACCACTCATAGACCTCCAATCATATGAGCATCCTGCCCAATCCGCATCAGTGTAACCAATGAGTTTCAGATCCTTATCCTTCTCATAGAACAACCCATGATCTACAATGGACTTTACATACCGCATAGTCCATCTAACAGCATCCAAGTGTGGCTTTCTCGGCTTTTGCATGAACTAACTTATGAGCCCCACAGCATAACTCAAATCATGTCCTGTGATGGTCAACTAGATCAAGCTTCCAACCATCTGCTTGTACATAGTGACATCATCAATTTCACTTCTAGTGTTTATGTCTAGCTTAACATTCTGATCTAGAGGTATATCAAGTAGTTTACATTCAGCCGTGCAATATTTTTCAGCATTTCCATGGCATAGTGTTTTTGTATCAATCCCATAAACCATTATCTGCCTTTATCACCTCAATACCCAAGAATAATTTCAGCTCACCTAAATCCTTTATATCAAATTCATATTTTAGCATACTCATGACATTTTGTATTCCAAACTCATCATCACCTATGATTATCAGATCATCCACATAAATAACTCTATAAATGCATTCCAAAATTGAAATTTTAATCCCTTTTAATCATGCCCAAGTGTACATGGGTATTGTAGAGACATTTATCAAAAAGCATTATTGATAGTCATATCCATCATTCCAAGGCATTGTTGGATCAAATGGTGCCCTATATTAGTGCTGGTGGAAATTCCAGGATAGATTTCAGCCTATCAAAACTTTCAAAAGTTGAGCATTTGACATTCTAGGCCAATGCTTAAATGCATGAGAGATAGCCCATATACTTTACCAAGCACCCTTGAAGATAACCAACCAAAGGTAATGGCATAATCACTTATCAGTCATGATACCCTTTGCAAGTATGACATTCATTAACAATTGGTTGCCTTAATCATTGCCAATGCAAAGAGAGCATCAAATACATTTCAATCCAAGCTTAGTGACCTTCAAGCCTTCTTGATTCATTCAGAGATGATGCTCAATATCTCAGTAAGATACCTTCTTGATTTGACTTGCTGAAATTGTCTTCAAGGTTAAAACTGGTGCATTTTACTAGTTGTCCACATTAATTTGTGCTACTGGTTATTATCCAAAATACTCAACCATGTATATTCTGTTAGAAATGCGGGATCTAGAGCATGGCTATGGCGGCTTGTAGGCATAGAGTGAACTCATGATGGAGAAGACAAGGACACTGTTTGTTACACAAGTGAATTAGGTTCCAAGATGGAAGCTTGGACTCATAAACACAATCTTGTGTATGACTGACAATGACAAGACACTTAACTGAAAGTACAAGGCATCATGACATTGTATTCATTCTACATAAAAAGTGGTAGTCAAGTACAATGCTTATATAGTTGTTGGATGGGTAGCAATCTTCCCTCTCTGTGCATATGGGATTACTGCAGCCTGCATGTCCTAAGCCTAGACTGCCTCATACAAAGAGGCTACATTAGGTGTGATTGCAAATATCTCAACACCCCTCCTCAATCACAACTGGAAAAGGCACAAAGTGTGTAGAGGCTGTAGTGAGAACCACCTGCAAAGTGTGGGCATACCACAGACATGGCAAAACACCAGAGGCTGTCGCAGAAAAGGCTAAGTGTGGGTACCATAAACATGGTGGACATCCAGAGGCTGTAACAGGGGCCTCACAAAGTGTACAGGGACTGTAATGCCAAGTTACATGAGGAGTTTACAAAGCTTATGATAAAGACATTTGGGCTAGACATTACAAGGATAAAGAAGTCAGTAAAAAATTGGGTCAAGGACCGGGAGGTCCTTGCAGTTTTCAGCATTCAATTTATTGTAGGTCTTCTTGTCGGAGTAGTTCAGCTTGCCCTTTTTGATCATGTACTTGCTGTTCACTTTGCTTGCTGCTTCAGAGTCTTCATGATTTTTCTGCTTCTTCTTCTTCTTCTTTTTCTCTTTGATCTTTCCTTCATGGTCATCATTTTCATGGACTTTGCTTGCATTAGTCATCTGGTTCTTGTCTTTAAGGTCCCCCTCAAGCAAAGGTACAGTCTTTGAGATAGCGTAAATGTCTTCAAACTTTTGCACTTTCATGTCTTCAAGGTCTTCAAATGGATGCACTGATGGCATTTGGATATAGTCAGCTCCTTGTCTTCTTGTAGGGAGAGTAACATCTTCTATGTAGTGTATTTTGGCAAGGAGAATTGTATCACTTTTCATAACAAGCATCTTCATAAAGGAATTCATTTTGGTCATTCCCATAACTGAGAATGAGCTTCAAATTTTGAGTTTGCACCGCAGAAGAGTTACACTTTAATGTGTCAATAGACACAAAAAAAAACTAGTGTTTATCAGCACTGAATGAGTATCAAAAAGATACTATCTTGAAGCTTGGTGTTGAAACTGAGTTTGATTTCTTAATTCCCTTACTGATTTGAATTGGAAACTCAGTAGATCAGAGTGAATTAGAACTGCAGAGGGTTGGTTGAGCCCAAAGGAGTGAGAAATTGAAGAATTTTATGAGCTTGAGTTAAAAAGCTATGGAGGACTATTAGGGTTTGAGATGCAGGCGACTGATTTTTTCGATGATTCAGCAGCTACGATGGATCATTTCATCGCATATTTGATGGAGATGAAGCTTAGGAGTCCTTCTTCAAATGCCCTATGCCCAGAGGGTAAATCGCGCAGCGCAGAGGTCAAGTAGGACGTACGACCAGCACAGGCGCAGATCTGGACAGCAATCTCGAATCTGGGCAATGCTGGAGCATAGACGGACCAATGTCAGACTGTGATGTACCAGGAGGCTTTGCCCTGACCTAGACAAGATATCTCAAGAAGAAAGCGTGAGGAGATAAGGTCTGTAGAGGGAGATCTCAGCCCTCTATCAGAGGTATGTCCAGGCTGGCTATGGTGGCCACAGGACAAAACCACAGAAGAATGACAATGCTAAAGCTATAGGAGCCCAATGTCAGTGATTGATGTGTCAAGAAGAAGCTCTGGAAGTAGGGGAACACTTTCCCAGAAGGAAGCAAGTGAAGATATGCCCTGTAAGTGGAGATCTAGCTCCTCCAACAGAGGTAGGTTGCAGGTTGGCTATGGCTGCCAAGGGATAGAGAGTGAAAATGGAGTTGGAGATTAAGTCAAACACTTGAGCTGAGCTGGATAGAGATTATGAGAGACTGAGGGAGCAGAGAGAGGACCTGAAACATGCTAAGCCATGCTCAGCTGCGCTCTGATACCATGTTAGAAATGCGGGATCTAGAGCATGGCTATGGCCGGCTTGTAAGCATAGAGTGAACTCATGATGGAGAAGACAAGGACACTGTTTGTTACACAAGTGAATTAGGTTCCAAGATGGAAGCTTGGACTCATAAACACAATCTTGTGTATGACTGACAATGACAAGACACTTAACTAAAAGTACAAGGCATCATGACATTGTATTCATTCTACATAAAAAGTGGTAGTCAAGTACAATGCTTATATAGTTGTTGGATGGGTAGCAATCTTCCCTCTCTGTGCATATGGGATTACTGCAGCCTGCATGTCCTAAGCCTAGACTGCCTCATACAAAGAGGCTACATTAGGTGTGATTGCAAATATCTCAACATATTCAAGGTGTTGCATAGGTGCTACTCTATAGTAGCAAATGAATAGTATCAATCGTAGCCCCCACATAGTCAGTTGAAAAATGTGCCTTGTGTTGTCCACGTTGGCCACAGTCCACGCTAATTTGGCATGAGTTTAATGCTTTTCATTCTCTCTTTAGAAGTAGGCACAGGTTGAGAATACATTAGGTAAGATGCTTCTTGTATTCTTCAAGCCAATGCTCACTCATGAAAGCTTCAACACACTGCATTTTTAATCTTTTGAATGGCTCCATGATGCCATAACCAATCTTGTAAAAGGTAGGTCCTGACTACTATATCCCAATGTGTTTGTTGCTCTTTTAAAATGCCTTGGTCACACAGTTCACAAAAGCAAAGCTCCATTGCAAGCCATTAATCCCTTCATATGCTGCCTCAATAGGTCTTGTAGAGCAATTGCAATGGACCAAGGTCGTAGAGCTTCCTGGAGCACAATGGCTCTAATACCATGTTAGATGAGAGAGTAGGATTGGAGCAACAGAGAGTGAGGAATTAGCTCTCCCATTTATTTCAGTATTCTTCTAGTAACTAGTAGAGGAGAATAATTACGACTAGGTCATCTACCCAATGTACTAACTATGATTAAAAGTCAGAGACCAACGACTTATTAAATGTCCCACACTTGCTGTGTATAGCCAGACATATAGTTAGAATGTCTTTCACACACATAGACAAATAGACAGAGCTTGATGTCTTAACAGCCTCTTCTAACATGAGAAACACAACATAATTAAGCTCAACTATCCAGTTTGAACTATAGCCTATTAGATAAACTCATATTATCATGGAAAGTAGTAGGACTAGAAGCTTAGGTTTGACACTTCCCTCATTTAGTACTCAACTGCATGCCAAAAGTGTTTTTTGCACTTAGGAAACTTTACTTGATGAAGGAAATAATTTATCTGAATTATCCATAACTTGAGAAGGTTGATAAGGATTTGACAGTGCTTTTTCATACCCAAATCAAGGTCGAATGACATTATGTATGCACCAAATTTTTGGATAGCCAAATTCACTTAGTAAGCTTAGCATTCATAGTCACTTTCACATGTAATTTTCTAGGCCTTTGGTAGTTATCTCTTCATCAACTTAGATTTTGGTACCCAAACCCATATTTTCTACTACCTAGTTCTATATACGCTTGAAGTGCATGGTTCCTTCAAAGGGATCTCTTCAATAGGCTTGTATCAAAGTGACTATCTTCAATTTTTTCTTCATCATTGGAATCATGATTGCAAACAAAAGTGTGGATGTGGTGGACTTTAGGTGTGAACTTATTAAGCTAACATTGTGGATCACATGGAAATGAACTTCATTTAGCTCCCAATGAATGAATGCTTTGTATCTCCTTTGCAAAAAATTTCCCTAGATAATCTATGAGTGACTTTGCCGTGGTGGCATGACCAAAAAAAAAAATGGAGACACATAACTAGTGATGTCGATTGTGAGCTCTACATACCTTGGGGCTAAGTCTATACTACTATTGAAGGCTCCAAAATCAGTTTTTTGCTCATGAAAGGTTAATCCTTCTATCTCTTCATAGATCTCATGGCTAACTAAGTTGCAATGCACTCTTGAATCCATTAGAGAGAGAGAGAGAGAGTTCTTACCAGAGCATAGATGTCACAAATGAAGGGAACAAGGGATTTTGCATTCTCTCAAGAGAGCATAAAAAGTGTTATGACGAATTATTCTTTTGAGAATGGAGGGTGTAGCATGGAGAAGATACCCCATCAAGAGAGAGAGTATAGACATCATTTAGAAGCTTGAATTTGACACCACAGAATTGATGCATAACCTAGCTTATGTATACACCATAAGTCAACCTTAGTACCTAAATTTCACTTGACATAATCATTAGCATTAACATAATGAATATTCATGCATATCTAAGCACATACACATGTAATGAATAATCATGCATATCTCAGTACATATGCAATGCAAAAGAATGTGTTTCACTATAGATTGCTACATACACATAAGAAAAGAGCATGTACAAGAGTAGGGTGGTGTGTGTGTGTGTGTGTGTGTGTGTGTGTGTGTGTGTGTGTGTGTGTGTGTGTGTGTGTGTGTGTGTGTGTGTGTGTGTGTGTGTGTGTGTGTGTGTGTGTGTGTGTGTGTGTGTGTGTGTGTGTGTGTGTGTGTGTGTGTGTGTGTGTGTGTGTGTGTGTGTGTGTGTGTGTGTGTGTGTGTGTGTGTGTGTGTGTGTGTGTGTGTGTGTGTGTGTGTGTGTGTGTGTGTGTGTGTGTGTGTGTGTGTGTGTGTGTGTGTGTGTGTGTGTGTGTGTGTGTGTGTGTGTGTGTGTGTGTGTGTGTGTGTGTGTGTGTGTGTGTGTGTGTGTGTGTGTGTGTGTGTGTGTGTGTGTGTGTGTGTGTGTGTGTGTGTGTGTGTGTGTGTGTGTGTGTGTGTGTGTGTGTGTGTGTGTGTGTGTGTGTGTGTGTGTGTGTGTGTGTGTGTGTGTAGGAGAGTTCTTATTATAGTGTATATTGCATAGATCAAGGGAATAAGTTTTCTTGCATTGCTGCAAGAGAGATGAAAGAGACCAGAAAGAGAGTTTCCAATTCTCACTTTTAGGATGTTCCACTCTTGTGATTTTCTTTCACAAGGGCTAGCATTTACAATCTTCTATACTTGTTGATTCATGGAGGTTACTTTCACAAACCTCCTTCTTAGCTTCTTCCTTGAGTTATGTTTCCACTTCTTTTGGTCTTCTCCATGCCATATCCAAAAGTGCACCCATGGGCATTTTGAGAGTCCCTTCCATGGATCTCTCACAACCTTCCACCTCTTCATGCAATGTTACATGAGGAATCATGTCTATCTTCTCATGCTTCTATCTCCATTTATTGATATTACAAAATGCCTTTGTCCTTCTCTACTATAATCAGCTCTATTTTTCTAGAGATCTCTTAGGGCTAATGGACTACACACACTTGCCATGCACTTGTAACGTCCGAGTTCTCTCTGTGTCAACCCGAGTTCCTTTGTAGAGTTTCCAAACACTCTAACCTCAAGACAACTCCCAAAAATTAGGATTCAATTTTTAGACAAAAGCATTTGGTTTTTTAAGTTGGTCATGAAGGATGAAATACTCCACATTGTACAAGGTTGCACTATATAAAATTTTAGTTTTCTAGGAAAAACTTACTATTTTGAAAATTTCGATTTTAAGGTTGTTACCTTTTTTGCATGAGGAGCCCAATTAGCTAATCTCCTAAAATTGAGGGAGAAGCTACATTCCCTATCTTTTAAGTAGCTCACTAGATGTCATATGTACTTTTCTAACCTTAATTCTCATAAATACTCTTAAAGTTATAAGCCTTTAAAATTTAACATAGGGCTAAGATTTATTTTTTGGCCACAATAGCATTCGTGGAAATTTTGGGCTTCTAGAATGTGCCACCTAGACCTTCTAGTGTACCACGTAGGACTTCTAGAAGTGCCACCTAAGGTTATAAAAGAGGTGAGAAGCAGTGCATGGACTAATAGCATTGCTAGGGAGGGCATGGAGGACTGAGCATGAGTTGAGCGTGGGCTAAGAATGGGCTAGGCATGGGTTGATGAGCATGGGTTGAGCATGGGCTAGGTATGGCTTCTTCAAAATTCTCCCAAAACATGGGCCAGGCATGGTCTCTCTTTTTATAGGCGTTTGGCAAATAGGAGGCTTGCTTGATCTGCATAAGAACAACCCCTACTAGGGGGTGCAACCCTACCCTCGAGGAGGTCAGTCATAAATAGATGTCTATATCATGTGGGTTCAAAATAAGGTATTTTTAAAATACAATTTTTACACATTTTTTACACACAAAAGGGTCCCATATAAAGAGGTTACTTACAGATTGAATAGAAAATTGCTGTCTTATTAAGGGAATATTCACAAATACGGATATTTAAAATAGACATTGAAGGCACATGGTGATATAGAGGGTATACATATATGAATTACCTGAGACCCACTATCTTGTCTATATGTAGTTTTCGTGGCCCAAAATAGGCTCCCATGCCTTGATCATGCCTTGCCCATACCTTACCTATGCCTTGACCCATGCTCAACCCTTGCCTAGCGCATGCTCATCCCATGCCTAGCATATGCCTAGCCCATGCTTAGCCTATGTCTAGCCCATACTTAGCCCATAGTTATCAGCCCATGCTCAACCCATGCCTAGCCCATACTTAGCCCATGCTCAACTCATGCTCAGTCCATGCCCTTCCTAGCAATGCTCAACCCATGCCTAGCAAAATCGTAGCAAAATCCCAGGCATAAACCTAAGACTCCATAGGTTTACTAGTTATGTTGTCCAATTTTTGGGAAAATTTCTCATTTAGCATAGCATCACTCAAATTTTAATTATGAGATTAGTTTTAGAGCTAAATCATGTCACGATCAAGAGCTCTCATAAAATGGTCATTAATGATTGAGCTTTAGGCGAGCTTTAGGAAACTCATAGAAAATGAGATGCATTTTTTTATCACTTGATATGCACATTATCATTTGAGAACTTTTGGCTTACCCTGGCTTGGGTGCCTTGGCTATGATTTGTGATGGCACCAGAAAGAACCACAAAATAGGTGATGGGTGCAGATGACCTAGGTGACCATAAGCAGCAACCCACATAAGAGGCTATCATCAAAGCACCATTGATAGATCGATTGTTTGCCATCTCTCTCTCTCTCTCTCTCTCTCTCTCTCTCTCTCTCTCTCTCTCTCTCTCTCTCTCTCTCTCTCTCTCTCTCTCTCTCTCTCTCTCTCTCTCTCTCTCTCTCTCTCTCTCTCTCTCTCTCTCTCTCTCTCTCTCTCTCTCTCTCTCTCTCTCTCTCTCTCTCTCTCTCTCTCTCTCTCTCTCTATTGTACTGAAAATGAGCCTTCCTTCCCCCTTCCTTGAGTCTTATACCCCTGGGCCAACACTCGAGCCGTTGCCCCTTGCCTGCTCTTGCTTTTTCGGTGGATTTTTGCCCACGTTTTGCCCTTGTTTTGGGCCTATTTACAACAATAACCCTACAAGGTATGCTTTGATTTCCAAATCCTAGGCTACTCTAAATGCAACAAAAATCACAACCAAAATACTCAAATGCTTCCTCCTATTTCCCAAATCATTTAAAACACAAAATACTTACTTGCTTCAAATATTAAACTCCCAAATCTAATACCTACAAAGAGCATCGGTTCGGGGACACGAACCCTACTTCGACACTCGATTTGAAGAGTGCAAGTGTTCAAGAACATTAGAGAAGCAAGACAAAAGCTAATGCATGGGAAACTTGTAGCTTCATAGAGGAATTCAAACAATTTTGTGAGGCTAACTTCACAACAAGAGAAACTATGTGAGGCTAACAAAGTTGTGGTAGAGACTAACCAAACTCTTCAATGAAGCAACCATGCTTATTAAAATGGACCTCCAAATTGTGCTCAATCATCTGACCCACAGATAACAAATTCTTCATAATGGATGGGACATGCAACACATCATGCGGGTTCTTCTTCTTTCCATCATGAATCACCAAAGGTACTATGCCTTTGTTCTCAATGCTATGTTGCATATCGTCGCTTGTGCATACACAGCCATTCTTGTCAAGCACGATATCTTTGAACCAATCACCATGAGATGTCAAATGATTCGATGCTCCCGAATCAATATACCAAACATCATCTGCATTCGACTTCTTAACAAATCTATTCTAGAGATAGGTTTGTGATAGGGCTTCGCGGGAGTCGACACCTTGATCCTTGCTATGGCATTTCCATCATCCCACGTGAGCTATACTTGACCCTTGGCTATTGTTTAATGTTTTTGTGAAGTTTAATAGCAGGTGCTTGCCGCCTTGGATCAAATCAAGCAAATTTATGCATTACTAGTGAGCTCGTCATGCATAATCAGCCTGTTCGATTCCCAAAATCAGAAAATTGGCCCGATCGATTGCCTTGGGGGCAAATCGGCCTGTCCGATTCAAATGACTAAAATTCGATGACGAAGTCGGATGACGAAATCAAACTGCCTGACTGGCAAAATTGGCCCACCAAAAGTCAATTGTCGGCCCAAGAGGATCGACTGGTCCAATTTGGTTGGTTTGATTTTGAGAATCAGACATAAACCCTAGAATAAGGCGATTGAAGCTGCTAATCAGCATCCAATTCTAAGAATCAGATGATTGAGAATGGACCAAGGTTATATCCCAAATTTTTTTTAAAAAAAGACAAAAAAAACACAACTGTGGCTGACCCTACCAATAAATGCATAGATAATGCCCAACTGAGTAGGAAGACACAACAAAAATCCTAGTAGACCAAAGATTGGCCAATAATCGCGCTTAGAGCCAAACTAGGCAAGGACAAAGAGAGCGGAATAAACATGATAATTATTTCTTTACGTTCACACACCACTCTGATATGAACACTTGAAGCAGACAGAAGAAAGCTGAAAGCCTAATTTTGCATCGTGCATAGAAAAGACACCACACATGCTGTGAGTGAATATAAGTTGAGGATTAGTTGCAATAAAAGGGAACACATTCAGAGATAATAATAAAGTAATAACAAACCCAACTGTAGGAGACAACCCCAAACATAGAATGAAACCTTGGACCACAAGACCACCAAGAAAAGCAAGAAGCAAGTGCCATTGGAACCACAATTGTTCCTGACCTGCTCAACTTCATAAGTAGCCTAGTGGATCAAGAAATCATCAACATGGTAGGAATAGGCACAAACTTCACAAACGATGAGTTAGATGTGAGGGACTTCCTGATCGAGATCCAAAATATGACTTGCAAGCAAAGGTAGATCATCAAGGTAGGCTAGCCCATGAGATCATAGTAGACCTTGAGGAAGAGAGGAAGCTAGCACGATAGGCATTGGATCGCATGGTAGCATACAATCAAGAGTAGTAAGCAAGAAATTTGCAATGAGATAGAGATGCAAGAGGCCCATCGAATACTAGCTCTAGCCAGTAGGAACCAAACATGACCAAATGCAAAGAGGGAGAGAGCATTAGAAGAAGAAATTATGTTGAGCGAGCTTATCACAAAGTGACTCCTAGACAACACCACTACAGATAAGAGTGGAGTAGCTTTGGTAACCTCAGTGCTAGTAGGATTAAGAATCAACCAAGGTTCTAGGAGCTAGTCAAAAATCCTTGCATTCATATGGAGTAGCTAGATAAGTATCAGCCTAGTGACGACCTGTATAGCTTTGTAGAGCAGTTTGAGAAAGTCTGTGAGGCAAATGGCCTCACTCAACACACACAAAATTTTGGCTTATGCCTAGGTGATAAGGGCAAAAATTGGTATCCTAGCTTAGACATGGCGGATGGGACCAACTTCAATGACCTCAAGTGTCTCTTCATCAATAGATTCTCTGAGGTGAGGTATTCCAACAACCTCATAGTTAAATTGATGACCGCCAAGCAAAGGGAGAGGAGGACATTAGGGATTGTGTTACTCATGTGCGGAGTCTCTTTAAGAGGATCCTAACCAATGAATGACCCACAGAGAGATCTGTATCCATGGTGTTTATCAATGGAATCCATAGTGAAGATCTCTATAAGGCCTTAGCAAGAAACTCAAGTTTGTAAAGAGATGCATTGGTTAGAGTCTTTGAAGAAGCTATACGAGTGGACGATCAGCTAAAGGAGAGAATCTTGAGGAGTACAATTCGAGATAAGGATATGTCTAGAACTTTAGAGAGAGCCACTACCTCTAACGAAGGATCCAGATAGACTACACAAGACAAGGGAAAGGCCCTTGACCAGAGCCAAGAGCTAGTCGAGATGAAAATGGAGCTAGCTAGATTGTGGGAATTATTGGGGAGACCTACACGGCCTCATGCCCATTGTGTGTATTGTAGCGCATACCACCTTCTAGCTAAGTGTCAAGACCCTAGGTCTCAACCTTGTGCTAATTGCGGTAGGCTTGGCCATGATACCATGCGTTGCAGGATACTAAGGGAAATCCCATACCCACAAGCCTACAACCAACCATACCTAGGGAACTGGCCACCAAACTTCTTCAGGAGGGGAGCCCCTTTGGCTCTTCCAGCACCTAATGATGCTAAAATAGCCATCCCTAGGATGGAGATCAATCCCACAAGTATCCCTAGGCCCCAGGACCCTTCGTAACCTATCCACCGAGCGATGCTCCAGTCCAATATGCGGAGGAGCCAAGTGAAGAGGAAGCCTACATGAACCCTTACGTCTCATACGATGAAGAGGGCAACCCAATCCTTATGGATTATAGACCAATTCCGGTGACGACCTTAGGAACAGATAGGGGTAGAGGCTTGGGTCTGTTAACCCCAACACGAAGAAAGCAAAAGGAAATAAAAAAGATGCAGATCAAAGGCGGAAAAGAGGTAGCTCGACTGAAGAAAGAAGAGGAGAAAAGGCCAAAACTACAAGGGAAACCTTAAAAGTCCTAGGCAGCTGCAAAAGGGAAAAGGTGCATTTTAAAATACAAACACGCACCCTGAAATCTTGTAAAAGAGTGCCAGGCAGTGGAAAAGCGAGAAAGCCAAAATAAAAGACAAAGACAAAGACAAAGGCCAAGGCGAGAGAAATGGAAGGCAAAGGCGCACAAGAAAAAGCGTGAATCGATACTTTTGTAAAAGAGCGCAAGAGTATCATGGTTTAATTCAAGGAGCGCCGGGCTCTCACCCGTGCAATTTGTAAATGTAGACGGGCGGTGGAAAGGAAGCTAGAAAGATAGAAGGACAATGGGAAAAAGGGCCTAGGCTATGGCCGGCCATGTAAAAAAGGGGATGACCGCCCAAAAGGGATTTAGGGTTTTGTATATAAAGTTGAAAAGTGAATGAGAAGATTATTCTTGTGTGTGGCCAAAATTAGCCCTCCTCTTCTTCTTCTTCTCCTTGTTCTTGCTTGCTTGAGCTTGTGCTTGAGAGAGAGTGTGTGAGAGTGTGAGGGAGTGAGTGTATGAGGGTGAGGGACCCGAGAGGAGAAGCTCTCCATCTTCTCCTCTCTTCTTCTCTTCTCTTCTCTTCTCTCGTCTTGCTCACGGCAATGGAGCTTGGAGCGTGGAGCTTGAGGATGGAGCTTGCTTGAAGCTTGCACTTGGATCGTGGAGCTACTGGAGTGCGCGGGAGAGGAGGTAACTCGAACGGCATGGAGGTAAGCTCACTACACCCGCAGATGTGGATGGCGCATCGGCTATGTGAGAGGTAGCCATTAGTGCTCGGCTTGGAACGCTTGAAACAACAAGTGGTCCGTGGGTCTTGCCGGTTGAGCGAAGGCTCCCACATTTTGGTTATATTGCCAGGACCAACGGATTCAAGCCTTGAGAGCTTGCATGCTTCGAATCGAGCTTCCAAGTAAGGGTTTCCCCGAACCGATGCTTGAGATAGGTAGATAGTGAGGGGGTTGAAGATGGTATTCGATCTCCTTGGGAAGTAGGTTTTTTGCTTTTTGAGAGTTATGTAGTGAGATGGAGTAGAGTAGGTGTTTACTTAGTGAGTTGTATGCATTAGAGTAGGAGAAAACAAAGAAAAACAAAGAAAATAAGCATTAGGGTTACTGTTGCAAAACAGGGCAAGAATCGTGCAAAAGTGGTAAAAAACTTACTTGTGATGCCTAAGGTCGGTAAGTGAGTTATTGGGGGTGCTAATACCATACCCAGAAGAGGGTATAAGAGCCAAAAGTGGCAAGAAAGGCCACATTGTGCATTGCAGGGTTTAAGGAGAGCAGGAGAAAAGAGGAAAGCTTGGCGAGGAAATCCACTTCAATCTTGGCATCAGGGAGATCTTCGGCTAGCCCAGGTAATTCTACACCTCCCCCTACAGTAGTAGGATCAATCTGGAGTTGCTCGACAAGGGGGAAGGCCCCCAATGCCCTACACAACGAATTTTGTGAGCTTCGACGAAAACACGCACGACGTTCGGTGCGTCTGAGTCACGTCGACTCTGGTCCAAGGCCCAGACTTGGCCCTCGAACCACTCGGCCCACTCATCCGACTCGGCCAAACCCTAGTCATGGCCCTCAAACCAACCCTCGGACCCCATCTGAGGCAAACCGTTCGAGTCGACCCATTTGACCGTCCGAATCAAAACTTTTTGCCACGTGGCACATTCGATCTCGGCCCGTTTGAACAACCCATCCGAGCCTCAAATTTAGCCCTCGGCCCAAGTGCCATTCGGCTGTCCGAGTCACCTTGTCCAAATTCACCATTCGGCTGTCCGAATCAAAACCGTCGGAATCTAAACCTGACATTCGGCCCTCGGCCCTGTGCCTCGGCCCGTCTGAGTGACTCACTCGGACCCTGCAATTTGGATCAATTGGTCCGAGTATAATTTTTTATCAAATTTTCAGAAATTTGACCTAGCCCGGCTAAAATGCAGCAACACGAACTGTCGAAAGCCTGTAGGACACCCAGAACGCTATTCTGGCTCATGGAATAGGCAAAATCGTAGGGTGCAAACGCTTAGGAGCTAGAGGCAGGCAATCACAAGACCAGGGACTTAGGCGCAATCTGCCGAGGGGGAAAGCCTAATTAGACCAAAAAACGAACGAGGCAACGAAGTGGAAAAGGAGCGCCGAGCCCCAAAATTGACCCCACAGGCTATATAGAACGAAAGGCACACTGCAAACCCACGACTGGGCCGAACCCTCGAGTAAGTGGTTCAAGATTTGGCAGAATGATCCTCCAAGCTGTGCATGGTGCCTACGGCAATGACCCTGCGAGTCGAGGAGGGGACTGCCTCCAGGACCCCCACAAAGGGGGCCCTACCCCCTCCTTTTCCACCCCAAGTAGGTTGGAGAGAGAACGCACGCTCTGTTAGGCCCTCCAACTTAGACCCTCAGGCAATAATGGCCCTATGCAAGCATGGAGGCTCCCTTGCAAAGGAGCAACTAGAAGGTCGCACTTGAATAGAGGCAAACAGAGATCCTAGAACCTTAACAGTCCAATCTAGCCATCAAGGGAAAAAAGGTCACACCCCGAGAACACAAAGACATTGTGTTCAAACCATGTCTAGTTAGAACGAAACGCAACATCAGAAAGCTACAAATGCCAAGATGACTAGACATGACACTCTTGACGAGAGATGTACCTTGAGCAACACTGCACAGACAACCCAAGACATTGGTGGAGAATCTACGTCTAGTCATGCAAGTGTGGACTCAAGGGCATTTGTCAGAAGGCTGAAATTTACAAGCCAAGACCCAGAAGATGAAGACATAGTACCACTTGCTTATCTTAGGGTCAAACTCACCGCAAAGAGAGAGCATACTATCGATGCTCTGATTGATGAAGGGGCAGCTTTTAATGTCTTGACCTATGAGGCATGGACCCTACTAGGCCAACCAGAACTGACACCGACTAATGCAACTCTTAGCCCTTATGGGGGACCTAAATAAGATTGACATTCTGAAAAATGCTAATAAGTCATTACAAGACAAGCTAGCACGCTTAACGAACACTCCAATAGGATTCAGAGAGAGAAAGAGACCATTAAAAAATATAAGTAGCTTGTGTGTGAGAGTAAAGAAAAGAATATTAAATTTTGCAAATAAATATGTCTCTAACATGTTAGGTATTAATATTCAAGAGAGTAAGGAGAGAATCGGTCTTTTAAAAGAGACTATGAATAAGATGGTATTTTGAGGATTCTTAGGTCGCCTCAGAATATGGATTTTAGAGACCTAACTCTTAGAGAACTAGTCAAGGACTTAAAGGATACAATAAAATCAAATGAAATTGTAGAGACATGTGATACCGTGGGCATTAGTCGAAAAGGTTATTGTGCTATGTCAAGATTATGGTTTAAAAATCTAAAATGTAATAGAATAACTGCATTTGGGTTACCTCGAGCCCTTAGAATATCGGTTGCAAGGACTACCATGAATTGTAAGATTCCACAAGATTGAGTTTTCAATACCATCATTTAACAATATATGATTTGATCTAAGAAGAGTGCAAATTGCAATGGTCCACATATATAGACTCGCATGAAAGGAATGCCACGGTGTTTTGAAGTTTTCCTTGAAGCTAGATGAAGCACATATTCAAAAAGGACAAAAGATGGAAAGAGTCACTATTTGCATCATGAATAGGGTATTGGAATACAGTAATGGTGGGGATCAAGAACTAGTGCATAAGTTCCAGTCTTAGATGCAGATTTGGTGGGTTGATGCTAGGTATCAATTGGGAATCATCAAACACTAAAATGGTTATTCCCTCATACAGATATTCCAAACATTATTAAGTCTCAAAGCAAAGGAGAAATGTTGGTTGTTGATGGGGTTGGTAATTTTAATATGGAATGGCACATGAGCACTAACTTGAAAACTATCAAATGTATACTTGGAATATGTAATGGAGCAAATGCAAAATATCCTTGTATTTATTGCATGGAAAGTGTTGGGTCTAAAGTGTAATGTTCTAATGTGAACTAGTTCGAATAGGAAATTGGGATAATTTTTTCTTTTTTAATTAAATAAAGATTGAAAAATTTTCCCTCTCCTCCAGTCGACAGTCGAGCTGGAGGAAAAGGGAAATAGAATGTAGAGCGAGCTCCTTGCTGGAGCTTGCTCACACTCTGAGCAGACACGTGGGGGAGGGAGAATCCTATCCCCTCCCCCTATATAAACTAGAGGAGGTTGGCCTTAATGGGGGAGGAGACAGACACTGCAGCATCGTGAAGGAAGAGAGAGATCAAGAATGACGATTTGTTGCACTGTTGTAAGTGGAGAAGGGCCATTGATTGCCACCGAATACCAGGTCCTCGACGCCCTCTGCCATCACAGACCCCGCCCGGCCATCGGAACGCCATCGACGGGCGTTGTTTTCTTTCCCCCTCCCACGTGGCGCTGAAGCTTCAGAAGCTTCCTAGGGGGAAGCTTCTAAGGGGCCTCATAAGCCCCCTTCCCCCCCCCCCCCCCCCCCCCTTAAGCCCCCTTCCTTGGGCTTTGGAACCATCCCCCCCCCCCCCCCCCCCCCCCGTTTTAAATTTCGCTTAGCCCCCCTTCCTATGGCTTTTAGGATTACCCCCTCCTTCCTCCAAGTTTGCCTTTAAGGGCCCTTAGGCTTTTTCCCTCCTTCCAAAATGTATAGCCTTTAAAGGCTACTTTTTCCCCCTTATAAAAATTCCTCCTAAGGCTCCCTTAGGGACTTCCCCCCCCCCATAAAAGGTTACTCCAAATGACCTTTCCTTTTCCCCCCCATGTTTTCTAAAAAAAACCCCCCTTAGGCCCATAGCCTTTAAGGCTACTTTTTTCCCCTTGGAGTTCTCCCTTAAGACTCTATACGGCCCATTTTCCCCCAACAAAATTTTACCTTAGCCCTTTCCTTTCATGCAAAAATACCCCTTGGAACTCTCCTATACCTTATTTTTTTCCCACATGTAAAAGAAAGAAGAATGTTGAGGGTCGTTTGACACCTTCCTTTCCCACTCAAAAGCCTCATAAGGGATTCCACACCTTTTATTCCCCGTTCGTGCGAGTCTTTACAAAGGCCATTAAGCCTTCCCCATGGATTTAATGGGTCTTAGTCGTGAAAGATTTTGAAACACCCCTTTCGAATTCCCTACTTCAAGGAGGAAGCCTTCTAAAACTACTTTCGACGGACGGTGCAAGTTATTGCAAAAGGGAGCCACGGTGGAATTTCAAAAAGGAGTTGTAAAGCTGCTTCCATGATGGAAATGCCTCCTAAGAAAGTCCAAGGCGCAGCCACGGGAGGGTTATCTCCCAGCATCCACGTGGACATCTCACCCCAAGCCTAGGTTTTCCTTCCTAATTTTTATTTGGTATTGTTGTAATTCAGCCATGCAAGGTTAATTGTTGGAAATACAATATATTTTTGTCCTAAATGCTCACGACGGAGGAACTTAGTCATTAATACTTTCAATAAAATATGCAAAAATAAAGAAAGCATAAACGCATTTCTAGCAAATAGCTTTATGCATTAAAATGAATTAAAAATTAGATTATTGTCCATTAAAATAGTATAATTCACTGTCATAGCGCATTATGCATCCTTGATGCATGGAGGAAAGTATCAAAAAAGTATTTTAAATGCTTCGTTTAATCCTAGAAGTATAAACGGCATATCACACTATTAACCCATATCCTCTTTGCAATGAGTCATTGTGGAAAGTGCAAGGCATGAAATGATTCTTACGATGCATAACTCTAGGAAATTATCATTTGTCAACTGCAAAAATTATCAAGAAAAAAGTTGCTTGTTTAGCATGAATTTTGTTTGCAAAGTTATAGGAAGATTAGTTGGAATTAACCTAACCTATGCCTGACCTCAAATCGATAAGTTAGGGTTGAAAAATCAATTTACACACAGACAACGAGTCATGTGAAAATGATTACATGATTATCTTCTAGAGTTAAACAAATTGGCATAAACCTAAAACAAAGGACCACAGTAATGATCTTTCAACTCTTCCAATCCAATAAATTCATCTGCATTATCTACATCTATATTGGTTACATCACTTTGCGATCTTGGCCAAAAATCTATGAAAAACAAATCTTCTTAGACATTTGGAGTTTGAAGAGCGTAGATCATATGTTTCCAATAATCAATCACTGGTGTTATAAACTTTGTGAACTCTACTTCAAGTCCTTGTACATTTGACCATCTTTCCCAATACTTCAAATAATATTTAACTCCACTTACTACTTCTTGATGATCCTTAATGCACTCAAACATGGGCAGCAACATTGGAACACCCTTTGGAAGAGTAGGCTTTCCTGCAAGGTCTCTCTTCCATAATTCAATGACACCTTCTCTTGGTAACCGGCACCAGGGGACTTTGGATGCATCTTGTATTGCATGACATGTGTATCTCCTTGTATATAAAACCGAAATTGTGAGTGACCAACAAGTGTATCTTTGGAATCACACAAGTATCCCTCAATGTATCTCTTAAAGTCAAGCACATGTGTCAATAAGAAAGGTGTAGGACTTGTCATCTAGCATGATTGAAAATGTTGCATAAGATGAGGAAAAGTGAAGGTCATGCTTGTCCTTAGCTTCTCTGAAAATTTGTTGAACATTGCATTGATGTCTTCATGTGTATGACCCACCATGAGAAACCCAAGCTGGATCATCTTGAATGTTCCTCGTGCAAAAAACAATGATAGATATGCAAAGAGATAGTGATTTTTGTTTTCTGATCCACAATTATCAAGTTGAAGTAGTAAGTTCCTTGGAAATCGTTTGAAATGATGATGGCCATCCTATGGTGTATTATCTTCCATGCATGACTTATTTTGTGCAACACTTGATGGTGATCTAGTGCTTTTTTCAAGTTGAGTCCATATCTACGTTCTCCATGTCCATGTGTAATCATGCATGTTAAAGAAACTGGTAGTTGAGTAGATCTTTCAGTCTCTTTTGATTGAAGCCTTAACCTAGGGATAACTGTCTTTTGCTTGTCCATTTTATCATGTATAATGCACAAGTTTTTATTTGGATCTAATGTTGAGGCCAAGCGCCAACTGTAGTATATGTTTCGACAACTTTTTTCTTGTAGCATGTGACATTGACGATTCTTTAGAAGCAAATTTCGCTCTTGAAGACACTTTGTTGCTGCAAGTTGCTCTTTGATCTCTGAGCAAATACTACATTTGGAGAACTCACTTGTCTTTTCTAAGGTTACATGCTTGAACTCTATGTTCCAAATACAATTGAAGGTGGACAAGGACATTTGCTTACATCTAATACCACACAATGTTTTATTTACTTTTGCCCATATATCTACCTACTTGTAAACATCTAGGATTACCAATTGTGTCTCCCTTGATCCATCTTGGATTGTTCTACTCTTGTGTGGCATTTGCTATGCATTCTTCTTAGCAAAGACTCTAAGTATGGCTCTTCCCATCTCTGTGTGATCCCAAGCTACTCTTATTACCCCCTTGTTTCCATGCATTGCCCTCCTCACGCCATGCTCAAATTGTGTTTTGTACCTATAAAAAGATGCCTTTGGGATTCCATGAATCTCATACCATGCCCTTCCACATACCACTTGTCTATTGAAGATGAAGTTGTAATTCCTTGTTCCCAAGTAATCAATCTTGTATGATGATTCAAACTTGTCATAAACATAGTTTGTGCGGACTTCAAATTGCAATTCCCAAAATTATTTGGGTAACTGTTGCATTGCTTCTCTATCAGAAAATTGACAACCCTTTTCTTGGCAATAATAAATCATGGAAACTTGTGAAATGGAATCCATAGAAGTCCTCAAGTTTGCATCTTAGGGGCAATAATTCAAGGCTTTCTATTGACCATACAATATGATCTCTTCTGAACAAAATTTGATTTTTTTGCAGAAACATAATCTTCATTGGTATCTTTCATGTTTTTGGCACAAGCATTTGTAGAGGTAAATTACGTGTATGATTGTTGCCTCTACAAATGTGAAAAAGCCAATAATATAACCCCTGTCCCAACACACATATTGTTGCCTTCTGTCCATAGTATCACTCTACATTCTCTCCAACTTTCACAAATACTAAGCACATCAATATCCTCAGAAGGTAAGACATGGTTTTATTCGTAATCATCTCCTCTGCCACCATAAATTGTTATTGAGTTTGAAACAACCACCACATCTTTCTTTCCCCATTTTGCAAAACCACCTATAGCTTCATGAACCTTCATTGCATCAATTGTTAGGAATGGCAAATATGCTGCTACATTTAAATATTTATCAATAGCCACCCCACTGAAATATATCCATCTTCAAGTGTTTATCCATGGCATGTCTCATTTGGATGTATTGCATGCACTCTCCCAAGTGCAACAATCTCATGATCAACTAGCAAATTCACAATTTCTCCAAAATAAAATTTGTTATTCATGATACATGTACAAGTGAGAAAATGGAAATTTTATCATTTGTATGTTGTCACCTCTCAGAAAGAAGAAAATAGTAATGAAATTGCTAAATACAATGAAGTATCAAATTTCATTAAAATGAAAAAAACACTTAAACATTAGATAGAATGAGTCCAACTTCCATAATAGAAAGTATTAATGGAAGCATCCTACAGAAAGGGGATAGATTTGACCATATGGCCAAAAACAAACTTTCTCATGAACTATGCCCTAAAGTAAATAAGAAAAGTTTCCTCTATTATTTTTGGTTGCCCTTTATTTTACTTTATTTTATTAGCTACTCTTTGAGTAAGCAAAAACTTCTTTGTGTGTTCTCATTGGGAAAAGATATAGCAAATGTTTAAAACTTGTACTATATCTATTCAACACGAGAACAATGATTAAAATGATTTATAATGTGTCTAGGAAAATATTTAGCCACCTGGTCAAAAATCTATTGTATGTATTCCATAGTATAGCAAATATAAAAATTATTTGTGATCCCCATAGGAGAAAACATAGTCAAATGATTGAAACCTTTGTTGTATGTATTTCACATGGCAAAAATGATAAAAGTTCATTATGGTCACCATAGAAAAATATTTAGTCAGATGGTCAAAACTTCTAGCAAAATACATATAACAAGGATAAAAGTTCATTGTGATCCTTATGGAAAAAGATTTAGCCAGATGGTCAAAACCTCTATTATAACTATTTTACACAAGACTTAGGATTAAAATTCTTTGTGATGTCCACAAGAAATGATTTAGCCATATGGTCAAAACATGTATTGTATGTAACCTAGGTGATAGTAAGGATAATAATTGTTTGTGATGCCCATAGGACAAGATTTAGCCAAATGGTCAAAGCCTTATTGTATGTGTCAACAAGGATAAATAATCGCTGTGATCTCCATTAGAAAATATTTGATCCAATGATCAAAACCTTTATTTCATGTATTCCACATGACAACAAGGATAAAGATATTTTATGAGAAACTCTCACCTCATGCTTAAATGTTGAAACCACAATGACCTCTAAAGAATAGGAGATTTCATTCCCTATGACACAAAGTTATAAAGATTGAGGAAATTTCAACATCAATTAGAAGCTATTTGAGAAGGAAAAGATAATTTTTATCATGGTTAAATATTTATAAATCTTATACTACCTACTTATTGATAATAGTAAAATGTATTATATTACATTTTATTTTTAAGTTATACTATTTAAATCATGTGATATTAGTTTATCTTACTATGTGCATATTATAGAATATAGTATCAAAATATTATATATATATATATATATATATATATATAATTTAGTCATAGCTAATAAATATATTTAAAATATATTAGATCATATTTTGTAAGATTATGTATATTTAATGTATCTAATATATAATGTATAATATCATTGAGGATTTTGAAGCCACCTTAGTGATAGTTTGAGAGTAGAATCTCTAGCAGGGTAGGATAGAGAGTTTGTAGGAAAAATCTCTAGTTGTAGAAATAGGGGAAATAGCCCAATGGTGGGTTCTTAAGGAGGGGCGAGAGGGAAGGAGCGGGTCTAGGACAAATTGTGAGAAACTGAGGGCAATATCCTCCTTGGTGGAGGTTTGGGAGCAATGCCCCCCCCTTGTAAGGTTTGGGGACAATGCTCCCAATGGGGGGGTTCGAGGGATAGCGCCCCTTGGTGGGGGTCTACGGTCAACACCCCTAGTAGGGGGTTGGGGATAGCACCCTTGATGGGGCTTTGGGGGCAATGCCCCCAAAAAATGGTTCGAGGGGTGGCACCCCCTTGGTGGGGGTCTGGGGATAGCACCCCAAGCGGGGGTCCACAGCGGGGGAGGGGAAGGCGCAGCGCCCTCAGTGGGGGTTTGGGGGCAATGCCCCCGACGGTGGGTCCGAGGGCAGCCCCCCTTGTGGGGGTCTGGGGGCAACACCCCTAGCAGGAGTCCAGGGGCAACGCCCCCAACGGCGGGGTCTAGGGGCTGCCGCTAGACCCCAATGGGTGATGGTATAGCCATTATGTGATTTTTGAAAAATTCTTGACTTGAAATCTTTACTTAAATTGAAAAATAGATACAAAAATAAGACCTAAATCTACTCGTATTTGGTAACAAGTTATAGTTATTCAAATAGCATCATGCATTAAATGATCCCTTTCATAAGGTCCGTCTTTACAACTAATCATGATATTTTTCAAAATGAGTTTCTCTTCCCCTCCCTCTCTCTTTCATGCAACTCTCTAGCCTAAGTGTTTTCTCTGTTGTGTTTTTACAATTACAGGTTTTGCATCTCTGATCCTTTGTTTTTTTATCTTTGCTCCTATCGCCCTCTCTTTGCAAGTTTTGTAGCCCTAACCTTTGGCAATTCTATCCCCTTGCTCTTCTTTGACTTCTTTCCATTGTTTCATTTTCTCAAACAAAAAACAGATTGTGTAGTGGAAATTCGTGTTCGATTCAAGGTGTTATGACCAAAACTACGTGCGTCTTCAAATCAAAAATCTTGCTCCAAGGCTTCATCAATTCAACAGGGCGGTGTGAATGATCGCCACTCCACAACATGTCTGCTCTACTTCATGGGCGATTTTTGTTACATTGGCACACAATACTGACTTCTACTAATTACAACAAGTTTTCAACTCTTCCTTACTTCATTTCTGATTTTGAGTTAAACTACATTGATTTTGATCATTTCAATCCATACAATTACTATAAATCACACTACTACTATTTTGTATGATTAGTATTGAATAATATTAAGATCAAATACCAAAAGAATTTATCTAAATAAGAATCATGTATGGAAATTAAATGCAATCTTTATTTTTGTAGCAATGAGATTAGGCACTCACTCTCTAGAATTCAATGTCTTCTTCTTCTTGATTGCTTGATTGATCTCCTAGAGTATCTATCTTTTTTTATGTCCACTACCTTGCAAATGATAGCTTCTTTGCTGTGAATATGAAAAACATGATTTCTTGCACTGTTGAAAATACTCTTTTTGCTATGAATATGAAATATATGATTTGTGTTATGCTCAAAAAACTCTCTTAGATGTGAATATGGAATAAATGGTTTGTGCAATGCTTTTATCAATGAGTGCTTTCAAAGTACTAACCTTTCTTTCTATTTTGTGATGCTATATACCTTAAGGTTTCACCTCAAGGCTAAATCTAGCCTTATATTTCTTGTATCCTTCAGTAATATTAGAGCATTTAATTAGGTTCTTATACATTGTATTATACTTTACTATATAGAACTTTCCATTATATTGTATTTTCATAGTAAAAGCATTTCCATCAGATTTTATGGTTTATAATTTTGCAATAAGCATATGGCTAGACAATACTTACTAATACTCAATATGATTTTGCCATAGGATGTAATTTGATCTTCTAACAGCACATATCATGATCTTTCATCAATCTATAGATTAGACCATATGGTCAAAAATTTTCTTACAATATAAGAATTACTTTTTGTTATTTTATTCAATACAATTTGAGATTTTTCCATGAGGTCAAATCTTTTCTTATAATATAATATGTAATTTATGTTATTTTTTCCAATATACTGCGAGATTTCTCCATACGGCCAAATCTTCTCCTTAAGCTATCTCTTGGCCAAAATAAGGACTCTTGTAGTATCACAATATCTTGCAACAAATTTACCACTAAGTTTATTTTACCACAAGAATGACATTTCGCCATTTGGTCAAATACTTTATTATATTATCAACTCTTACTTACTCCCAAAAGGAAAGGCTAGTTTCTACTTAGAATTCCTTACTTTCTATAATTTGGCCATGTGGTCAAATCTTGTCTTGCAACAAAAAAACCACTTTTTTAGAAATTGATCCTAAAAAATTAAGACTAAATCTATGGTGGGTTCGATCACACAAATTTTGGGTATGCTGGATTTGGTTGTATGGCAAAATCTTCTAAGAAAAACATCTTCTATATTATCTCCAAAAAAGGAAGACCATGTTCTACTTCGAAATCCTTGATTACCTACTATATTTATAGGAAGTTTCGCCTTGTGGTCAAAACTTGTCGTGCAATAAACAAACCACTTTGTTTCCATAAACCATTTCTTTCATTTCAATTTTTCACAACTTCCTATCTATATGTTCATATATAAATATCATATCATTTTTCCACAAATTAGCCACTTTTTCCATTCCACTACAAAATAAAAATTGGCCATATGGTCAAATCTTTCATTTTGTTTCAATGCTAGCATCCAAGAATCCCCCATTCTTGTTTCGTCCAGCCATATGATCAAATCTAATCTCATACATCTTGCAAACCATGAGACCACTTTTTCATTCCACTATAAAACAATATTTGGCTATATAGTCAAATCCAATTTCACAACATGTTGCAACAAATGAATCACTTTCTTCATATGGTTATGAAACTAGATTTGGCCATATGGTTAAAACCAATTTATAGAAATTGTCTTATCTTGTAGGTTTCACCATGAGTTCAAATCTCCACCTTTTAAGTGTTTTTCACATTACCTTATATTGATATCTATGGGATTTGCTACATAGCCATATTTGTTTATCTGTGAACCACATCCTCTCTTTAACTAGAAACCATATGGTAAAAAACCATGGCAAAGTTTCTAATCTTATAGATAAGTCTTATGACTAAATAGGATTTCACCACACGACTAAAACCAATGACAATGTTTTTACAATATAGCTCCTTTCAAGGGAAACTTACATGTGCACTAATTAAAACGTTAACTTTGGGCCAAATGGAATCGTAAGATTGCTACATAACCACATTGATATATGGGTGGATCTCATATTGGACTAAATCTCATTCTTTGATTAAATAGGATTTGACCACATGGCCAAAAATCTTAGCAAAGTTCCTAGAGTATGATCCTTGCATAGGAAACTTACATGGAGAAGAAATCCAATGTTAACTTAGGGATAAAATCATCCATGACATTTTCTACATAACCACAATGATTTTTCACTATATCTCATACCACACTCACACTCAACATTTCATTATCACTTGACCATTTGGTTAAGCCCATGGTCAAGTCTCACTATTAATAGAATTTGATCTTCTCACCGAAGTCCATGGCAAAGTTTTACTATATGATTCTTGCAAGAGAAACATAATTAATGCTTACTTAGGACTAGAATAATCCATGAGATTTGATACATAAGCACATATATTTATGGTTGGATCTCATATCACACTTAATCTCAAATTTCAATATTTTATTTTATGGAAGAGTCCCTTTGGAGTACATTTGTCTTGTATTTCATAAAATATTGTGTTGTTGTGTTTTCAATTTTCAACCTAGAAATCTTATACATTTATTTGGGTTTTGTAAATTTTGGATATTTTTAAATCCACTTTTATCTGATAACTTTTTCTCTTTGTAGAACTATTCAATTGTAAAGAAAGATAGCACATCCAAAAAGGAGACCCAAACCATTGATGGAGTTAGTGGTGATTTTGTGTATCCATAGTATGTGGATGTTTATGATAGTCAAGCAAAAAGGGCTGACAATGTTCTCTTATGTACTTCAAGGAGTGATATTGCATTTTCTCATCAAGATGGTGTCATAGAGAAGATAACAAATGGATGTGCTGGGAAAGAGGGAATACCATGTAATCTTGTTAAGATCAAGGGAAAAAATGTAGTATACAAACTTGATCCTTTGTCATTTCACTTTGCCCATATTAAAGAGGACGAAGAATACTCTTTGAAAACAATGGGATGGACCTTATTTGAGGATGTAAAGGGCACATAAAACATTATATTAGCATTCCAAGCTGTCCAAAATAGTGAGCTACTTTCCCTATCAAGAAAAGGTGATTGCCCCAACAAAAGAATGAATCTCCAAGATAAACAAATAGACTTCTGATCTTCACCTTCTTCTCAAGAAGAAAATAATTCATCAAATCCCACAAGCTCAAAGTCAAAATCACCTCAATAAAGCTCCTTGTCACAAGCTCTTGTTGTTAGTATGGTTGCTAACACTACTAAGAATGATGCCACTTTAACTTCCATGCTAGAAGTTACACCTGCAAAGCCAATAATTTCTCTTGAGGTCAAGGGAGTAGAAAGAACATTCGATTTTCCTGAGATAGTTAAGACAAAGGGAAACAAGGAAGAATCAAGATTTCACATGTTTGAAAAATTCTTTCCATTTGGTCCAACAACACAATTTCCTATTCTCGTTGATAGGTGTTATGAAGCAACTCCTTTGTATGCTTATAGGTCACTGTGTTGGGATTATGTAGAGAAGCTAACCATGTCTTTCATAAATAATCCCATGAATACAGCAACAACAACATATCTTATGCCTTTTGTACAAGACAGCAATGAGAAGAGACAAATGCATCATGATGAGGTGGATGCTAATAAGTTAGACACTTATAGTTATTGGATTATATTCGGGCTTCACTTAATTCATGCACCAAATATATATATTCAGAGTAATACTACACGCTGTCTAACAATCAAGCATTTATACACCACGAGAAATGCTAGAATATTCGTTGATTGTCCTGCGAAAATGTGCATTGAGCTTTCACGAATGAAAAATATAGAATCACATAATGTTATGAAGAATGTCCCTTATGTTGAGCAACTTCAACAATTGAGAGATTAGTGGCTAGCATTTGGTTCTCCACCAAAACCCCAACAAGGGCTTTCTAAGACAAGCTGTCAAAGAGTACCATGGTAGGTAATCACATATAAGGTTACCTTCTCTTTTTGTGAAGATTAGTGTGATGCTCTTTCTTTTGTTCTATGCTCACTATTTTGATTTTTTTTTTTGCAAAGATTTGTGGCATACATTGGAGAAAATTGTGCATCTAGAGATTGCCATATGATTATTAGCTCGCAAGAAAAATTTGATAGTTGGATCAAAATCATGAAGAGATACTCTAGAGGTGAGCTTATATCCCAAGAGGAGAGTTTGAGAAAAAAGGGAAGGCAACCTTCTCTTGCTGCATTTCATTGCCTTATGGGTTTCAAGGATGAAGACATCCTTACATTACAAGAGGAGATCAATGAAGGTCATATCCTTTTTCTTAGAAAAAAATGGGATAAGGAAGATATGATTGGTGTGGAAACAAGGGCTAAGCAAATCAAGCAAGATAGGGTCCTAAAGGAGAAATTAGTCACTCTTTTCAATGCTTCAGTTCCAAAAAGTAGCATTGTGATGAAGACTTAGGAAGAGCTTGTTGATGATTATGATGTGATATCAATGATAAAGTATACACAAAGATTTTAGGCATTTGCAATGATTGGGTATCAAAGAAGCTCACACGTGAGGTTGATGCAGGGTTCCAACCAAATGGAGCAAAAGATATTGTGAACTTCCTAATTGGAAAAAAGTAAAATCCTCTTCAATCCTCCACTACTTCCCTTGGCATGTATATGTTGTCAGATGCAATCTAGAAACCTTTGATCTTATACATAATGTTTACAGACATCCAATTACCATTGGGGTTGTTGTTCTAGATGCAACACATGGGGTTGAGGGAATAAAATGGGACTCTATAAAGTTTGGAAAGGTTGTATCCACTCTACTACAAGTGACATGTGAACCTAAACAATTCATGTTGTTATCATTTCTTGATCTAAAGTAAATGGCAGCTTTCAAAAATGCTCTTGAAAGAATTTCTTGCAAGTATCACATGCTAGTTGGTAGTGAAATTGACTTCCTACCAATGGATATAACGTTTGCTTTTGGATGTAAAAGAGTGGGGATAGGTGGGTAGGACACGGGTATGGGAATACCCAATTATATTGACAGGGTATATAAGGTTTTGAGAGACCCAATTAGGGCATGAGTTATCAATAATCAAGTCTCTCTTTTCTCCTTCCTCCTAGCTTTCATGGCTTCCCTCCTCTTTCTCTCTCTTTTCCTGTCTTTCTCTCTCTTTTGCTAGTCTTTCTCTCTCTTCTTCTCTCATCTTCTTCCTCTTTCTCTCTCCTCTCTACAGTCTCTCCCTTCTCTCCTTCTCTCTCCTAGGTCTCCTTCATTACAGTTGGTATCAGAGCTTAGTTTTTAGATCCTTTATTTTCTCTCTCCTCATTTTCAAAACTCGTCTCCTTTTAGTCAGAAACCCTAGTTACTCAGACATAGAGGTACACAAGGAGTACTGTAGCTAGAGATGGCAACCTTTCTTGGAGTCTTAAATGGAGCTTGGACCAAAAATGGAGGCAGAAAGACAAAAATGGTAGGTCATTTTTCAACATTGAGGTAAAAATTCTAGGGTTTTAGTGGAGGAGGACACTGCAGCACTTAGAGGAAGCACTAGAGTGACTAGTGGGCATTCCCAAGAAGAAGACAAGCAGCATTGAAGACTTTTCAGAAGAAGACAGGCATCATTGATCCTTCCTTTCTCTCTCCTCCTTCCTCAACCCTTGCACTAGTTTTGTTGGGTCTGAGTCAAAGTAATGGCTCACATCTATGAGTGATATCTCTGAAGAGTCCAGATTCTGGAATGTAGCATCTGCAGTAGCAACTGCCATTTCAAAAACTTGATGCTTCTCTTTCATTTCTATGCCAGGAGCATCTGAGTCAAATGGGAATGACTTATGCTTCAAGTACATCTCATGGAGTTGTTGCTCACTCTCCCATGAAGAATTCTCCACTGCCAAACTTATGTTAGTTGAGTAGGAGCCTGAGGCATTTGAAAATATCCTTGTAGCAGCATCTCTCAATGGAACTCCAAGTTTCTCAGCTTGCTCCAAAGCATGCTTTCTTACAAAATTCATCTCAACAGGCTCATCTAATTGAAAGGTGAGAAGGATCGAAGCTTGCACGCGAGCTATGGCGGGAGAGCAAGAGCAAGAAAGAGAGAGACAAGAAATGGGAACTCCAACAGTCACAATGTGTGACCGGGCCTTCCTTTATTCAAACTGTCACTAAAAGAATAAAGAATAAAGTGACGTGACGAGCGCCCGCCACCTGCAGTGTGCAGTGGCGGGTACTGTCAGTGTAGTAATACACGGGGCGGCACGGCAGAGGCGCCTTTACCCCCAACAACCTCCCACTTAAAGGCGAATCTGCCCTAGTGAGAGAGAAAAGAAAAAGAAAAGACAGTACAAATGTACATAGGTGAGGAAAGGTGACATCTCATCCAACGCCCATCAACCTCCTGAGGAAGGCAAAGCGCTTAGTAGTGAGGCTCTTCGTGAGCAAATCTGCAGGATTCTCGTCAGTGGAGATCTTGACAAGGTCAACAGACCTGTCCTCCACGACACCACGTATGAAGTGATACCTCACCTCAATGTGTTTCGTCTTCGCATGGAAGACCGGATTCTTAGCCAACTGAATGGCACTCATAGAATCCGAATGCAGTGTAGGTGTAGCATCAATCCCAAGGTCAGCAACTAGACGGCCTAACCATATGGCCTCCTTGCAAGCCTCAATGGCTGCAACATACTCGGCCTCAGTGGTAGACAAAGCCGTACACTTCTGAACCCTGGACATCCAAGAGATAGCCCCTCCAGCATAGGTGAATACATAGCCAGAAGTGGACTTCCTACTATCTGCATGTCCTGCATAATCAGAGTCAGTGTACCCCACGACCCCTGTATCCTGGCTGCCATAGCAAATACACATATCTGCTGTGCCCTTCAGGTACCTCATGATACCCTTCACGGCATCCCAATGTCTGCTGCCAGGTGTAGCCATATAGCGTGCCACAACACCAACTGCATGTGCAATATCTGGACGAGTGGCTATCATGGCATACATCAAACTGCCCACGGCTGATGCATAAGGGATCTTGGCCATCTCAGCCCTCTGCTCATCTGTCTGCGGACAATCGGCCTGTGATACCTTCACATAAGAAGGTAATGGACAGCCAATAGGCTTTACGTCCTGAATGCGGAAGCGCTCAAGGACTTTATGAATGTACTCCCGCTGTGAGAGATACAAAAGTCCCTGATGCCTATCGCGCTTAATGCGCATCCCAAGTATATGTGAGGCCTGTCCCAAATCCTTCATCTCAAAGCTCTTCTTTAGCTGAGATTTAAGAGCATCTAGCTCATCATGAGCTTTCCCTACTATTAGCATATCATCAACATAGAGTACCAAGATAAGCAAACTGCCATCACGGGCTTTCTTCGTGTAAAGACACGGATCCATAGCACTCCTGCTGTAGCCCTATGACTGCATAAAGGCATCAAACTTATGATACCATTCCCTAGGTGCCTGCTTCAAGCCATACAAGCTCTTCTTCAACTTGCACACTAGGTGCTCCCTGCCAGGTTCTTCAAAGCCCTTAGGCTGATCCATATAGATCTCATCATGCAAGTCCCCATGTAGAAAAGCCGTCTTGACATCCATCTGATATAGATCTAAGTCAAGCTGTGCAACCAAAGCCAAGACTAAGCGCAGGGTGGTCATCTTAACCACAGGAGAGAAGACCTCATCAAAGTCCACACCATGTTCCTGCTTAAAACCCTTTGCTACCAATCTAGCCTTGTATGCCGGCTTGGGGTGTCCAGGGGTACTTTTCAGCTTGTACACCCACTTGCATGGCAAAGCCTTCTTGCCCTTAGGCAAGGCAACCAAGTCCCAAGTCTCATTCTTATACAGGGAGTCTATCTCAGACTGCATAGCCCTCTCCCAGGAGTGACTGTCACCCCTGCGCATAGCCTCATCATAAGTGAAAGGCTCTCCTGCATCTGTAACCAAAACATAATGCATAGAGGGCTGAAATCTGTCAGGTGGACGTCTATCTCTAGCAGACCGTCTCACCGCAGGCTCTGCTGCCTGTCTAACTACTTGTCCAACATCCTGGCCCTGTGGAGGAACTGCTGCAGGCTGTACTACTGGCTGTGCTGGAGCTTTAGGCTCCTCCTGAAAGATCACTCTGCGGATCTCAACCACCTTCTCAGGCTGCCTGTGCATCTTGTCTTCATGGAAGACGACATCATGGCTGCGTACTATTTTTCGCGCCTGCGGATCCCATAGGCGATAGCCCATCTCTCCTGACTCACCATAGCCAAGGAATATGCATTTAATGCTCTTTGGATCCAATTTACTCCTCTTGTCCTTGGGCACATGGCAGAATGCCTCACATCCAAAGACACAGAGATGCGCATAAGAGGGTGGCTTACCAGCCCAAACTTCCTCTGCAACCTGGAAATCCAATCCACTGGAAGGCGATCGGTTTATGACATGCACTGACGTACTAACTGCCTCAGCCCAAAAACTCGGGGGTAGGCCTGCATGGCTAAGCATAGAGCGCACACGCTCCTGAATAGTCCTGTTCATGCGCTCAGCCAAACCATTCTGGGGTGGGGTGTAAGGGGCGGTCAACTGACGCTTAATACCCCTATCATCACAAAACTGCTCAAAAGCATGCGAGACATATTCTCCCCCATTATCTGTCCTAAGGCATTTCAGCCTATACCCAGTCTGGTTCTCAACAAGAGCAAGCCATCTCTGAAAAACTGCCAAGACATCGGACTTCTGCTTTATGGGATAAGCCCACACTTTCCTAGAAAAATCATCAATGAAGGTAACGAAGTACTTCGCGCCACCCATAGACATGCAAGGCATAGGCCCACAAACATCGGAATGCACCAATGCCAAGGGCTCACTCATGCGTGGCCTACCCGATTTCTTATGCGTAGACCTATTCTGCTTACCATAAAGACAATGATCACAAGAGTCAAAACATGCATAATCCAAAGGCGGAAGATACTGCAAACCAGATAACATTTTCATTCCTTTCAAAGACATATGCCCCAAACGGGCATGCCAAAGTGATACATGTGGGATAGAGCCCACTCCCAAAACATGGTCTACAGAAGACCCAGATACAACAAGAGGATAGAGGCTGCCAGCCTTGGCGCCTCTAGCAAGCACAAGTCTGCCTTTGGTAATCTTCCAGGTAGAATCCCCAAAACAGACATGAAATCCTGCATCATCCAACTGTCCTGCAGACATAAGACTACGCGTAAGCGCAGGTACATGACGTACATCCCTGAGCAAAAAGGAACTGCCAGTGGAAAACTGCAACTGAATATCTCCACAGCCCACAATATCAAGAGACCTGTCATCTCCAAGTTTGACTGATCCAGATACAGTACGGTAAGAGTGAAACCACTCACGGTAAGGCGTCACATGGAAGGACGCACCTGAATCCAATAACCAGCACTGTGCATACATACTAGGTGTCTCAGTCAAGTGTGAAGCATCAGAAGAACTAGCTGCAAGTATAAACTCATCACCACCATCGGACTCTTCAGTCTGCGTGACATTAATTTCCTCAATCTTGACGTTGGACTTCGCAGGTACTATGCTGCGATCAGAGGACTTCTCCTGCACTTTATCTTTCCCCTTATCCTTGCGCTTCTCATTGCGCAACTCATGACACTGTGGTCTAATATGGCCCTTTTTCCCACAATGATGACAAGTGACATTTGCATTGCGTCCACGCGACTTACTACGCGACTTGCCACCACGAGATTTAGACCGACCCTTCTGCGAGTCACGGCCTCGGCCATTACCACGGTCATACCTGTCATTCCTGCCTCTAACTGTCAAAGCATGACTACCACGAGAGGCATCCAAGTTTTTGCGATTCACCTCTTCCTAAAGAAGAGCACTCTCAACATCTGCCAATTTTAGAGTAGCACTAGAGGCACAAAGAGCAGTGCGGAATACATCCCATGACTCATTCAGAGTTCCAAGCAAGAAAAGAGGAGTTACTTCCTCTCCAAAGGTGATATCCTGCGAAGTCAGGTTCTTCAGTATAGCATGGAACTAGCTCAAGTGAGCAGACATAGTCGCATTATCCTTCATGCGCAGATCCATAAGCTGCTTCAACCAGTACATCTGACTCGCCGGACTTTTCTTATCATAAAGATTCTTGATCTTATTCCATAGATCCCATGCACTCTGTGCTTCCTCAAATACATTATAATGTACCTGTTCAGTGAGAGACAATACAATCGTGGACTTGCATAGCTCATCAAGTTCAAGCCAGTCGTCAATGTCCATAGTTTCAGGCTGCTCCCCACTCAACCAAAGTGGCTTAATCTGAGATTTCTGCACCAAAACCTGCCATATTTGACTCTTCCAGTAAGAGTAGTTGGTACCATCCAACTTTGTAATGTTAAAGATGGCACTATCATGCGAAGATGACGCCATTATGCAGGCTGGAAATGCCCAAACAGTCCAAAACTGCTTGCTGTTTTACTGCAGAAACTGCCCAAAAATGACCAAAACGGGGTCCAAAGGGTGAGCAAAGTGTGCCAAAAGTTGCTGCCCACTTAGTACTAGGTGCGGTACACCAAATCAGGATATTTCAGCATGAAAAGTACACCTCAGTCCACCAATAACTGCTTGCTGTAATAAATTGCAGATATGCAGTCTAGAGAGCAAACTGTCCCAAAATAGGATCCAATGTCAAGCAAACAATGCTAGGTCCAAAGCCGGCATGAAACGGACATAAGCAAGGCCAATGACAGTGAAAAGAACATGAGCTCAACACCAAGCATGTCAAAATAACATCTGCCAGTGAAAGGCACACCCCCAGACACTCTAGGCAAAGTGTTCCTGTAACTGCCAAAACCTGACACAAATAGGTATCTGCTCAAAGAGAAAGATCCAAATATGAGACTCAGCTCATAAGCATCCTGTGAACCAAGAGTACATCAATGCATATCCATAAAGATCGGAGTATGATCCCAAAGTCTCAATGTGTATGTAGCTGCTCAAGACATAAACTGCTTCAAATACATGTAAGTGCTCCAATAGCATGCAACTGTCAAAGGTCAAGAAAGCATGTAAAATGCTCCCACTGGCACAAAAGGCATACAAAGCGAGCTCAGAAGCTCAAACAACCCAAGAGAAAGCACCAGTGATAAGTGACCCTGTCAATGCATCAAGCGCATCCGAGAGAGCATGACATACATGAAGCACCGGTCGTATTAACCATGAAGCAATACATAAGCCCAAATAAGCTCTCGGTCAACTCAATGACATCCAAATAGCAACCAAGATCAGTGATCAAGTAAGCCGGGAATGCTCAAATACATCCAAATCCAAGCTCCAAATGTTGGTATGGCATATACGAACCAAATAGCATATGTCACGAACCAAAGCATGTAATGCAAAAGCCTAACTGTCAAGCAGAGACATGAGGCATAGGCGGTCCACGAGCATGCCGAGTCAGTCCAAATGCCAGTGAAGACGGAGCTAATGCGAAGCTCAAAAGCATCCCATAATCTCATACATACGCTCCAAGTCGTCCCCAAATGTCAGAGATATCATGCCAAAGCTCAAAGCATACATCCGGTATCGGTAGGTAAGTGCCAAAGCATGTAAAGTACCTTCAGCCCACTGTTATTCCAGCATGTATTTACTGTTCTAAACAGTAGATTTCAGCCCCAAATTCAAGCCAAAATCATGGTCAAACCAAATGCATACATCCCCAATACATCCGGGTAGGAAGTAGACCGCATACGGGCATCAAACAAGGTAACTGGAGTAGAGTATAAGCATTAAATGCCAATGCCAAGTGTGGCTGCCCTATTTCCAGCACTGTATAACAGTAAATAACAGTCCCAAATCAGCGAATATTTCAAGCCAAAATCATGGCATAATCATGTGCATACATTCCCAAGGCACTAGGCATCATGTAGACCGCATACGGGCATGAAATAGCACAACCGGAATGGAGTATAAGCAACAAATGCTAATGCCAATGGTGCTGCCCTGTTTTCAGCCTGTTATGACAGTTTATAACAGTCCCAAATCTGAAGAAATCAGCCCCGAAAGATCAAGACCGATGCCCAAAGCTTGAATGACATCAAACATGAAGTCTATAGCCCTCTTGATCAAGGTAGAGAGCAAGAAGCAATGGCCAAGTGTGGAGCTGAAGTAGATGAGTGCTCACAGCCTGGAAAAAATGATGCAATCTGCCCTGTTGGTGCTGAACTTGCTGCTGCTCCACATGGGCTGAAAAGGGGGTAATGGGGGTCTCAAGAAGGGCCTATCAAAGGCCTATGACAAGCCTCTTTGAGCCTTGATAGGTGTAAGGCACAATATGAGGAGAATAAGCTTCACGGGTTTGAAGCCATGGCTGCCCTTGCTGTTTGCAACCTGTAGACTGAAATAAAACCTTGAAAGAATGATCAAATACCTCAGTATCAATGCCTTGAAGGTGTCTCAATAGGCTAGGAAGGTGCTCGGGAAGCCGGGGAGTGACGGGAGCTCGGGGAGATCGGATATGGCTGCCGGGATGGAGACCCAATGCGTGAAGCGAGTCGATGCGAAGGTCGGGAAGCACCGAGTCGAGCTCGAGCAAGAGAATGCCAAGCTCTGATACTAGTTGAAAGGTGAGAAGGATCGAAGCTTGCACGCGAGCTATGGCGGGAGAGCAAGAGCAAGAAAGAGAGAGACAAGAAATGGGAACTCCAACAGTCACAATGTGTGACCGGGCCTTCCTTTATTCAAACTGTCACTAAAAGAATAAAGAATAAAGTGACGTGACGGGCGCCCGCCACCTGCAGTGTGCAGTGGCGGGTACTGTCAGTGTAGTAATACACGGGGCGGCACGGCGGAGGCGCCTTTACCCCCAACACTAATTCAGCAACCATTTTCACTGCCCTGTCAAGCAAGTTCATCTAGTTGATAAATAGATCTCTGAAGACACCCAAGCAATTTACTACCACATCAATTCGAGGTCTTCCAAGCTGCTCTACAGGAACAGCCTCAACTTTGTTAACCCGTCCAAGAGCATCAGGTTTAGGTTCCACTCCGAGCAGCCACAGGACTTGGGCTAGGGATTCCCCATATGTTTTTATGTTATCAGTACCCCAGAGGACCAGAGCTATGGTTTTCGGATAGGCACCTCTAGCTTCCTACTTCTGCCTTTCCAAAAGCTTGTCAACTACAGTCTTGGCACATTGCATAGCAGCAACCGTGGAAATGACCTGAGGGTCTAATGCATGAATGTTCTTACCAATTGGTAAAACCTTTAGGTTCCTTATGGGGTCTCCACCAAGCCCAGGTTCCACATACTTGCCTTCTAGTGCATCTTTGAGACTAGAAACCTCATAATTGGCTACCACCTATTTCAGGCACTCACCGAGAAACTCAAACAGGGTCCTCATCTTCTAGTTCTGTCAGAGGGACACAATGTCCAAGCACAGTAGTATTTCTTCAAGAGTGGATGCAAGACAGGGATGAAGTCACTGTAGATGTACTCGAAGCTCTGAGCAAGCTGACTCCTCTTGCCGTTCAAGTGCTTGAGCTCGACAAATCTGCGGACACCTGCTAGCAGATCTGATGCAGCATTGAAAAGGTTTCAAGCCAACATTATTCAATAACCACAAAAGAGTAGGAACAGCTTCTACAGTCTCCACACAGGCTCGAATATCTTCACTATGAGCACAAAGATTGCCTAGTATAAGTGCAGCATCCTCCTAGGCCTTTGCAGATCCTGTCGCAATGTTGCATGCTATCTGCTACATTAATTTGTTGCACTGCATTGCATAAAGCAAACAAATAAAGAGTTTCTTGAAATGCTCATGCTGCAAAATGCTTCGTCCATTCTATAGCAGTTTTATCATGGGTTTCTTTATCAGTCAAATACAACTGTGCAATATTGCCCACAAGAGGATCATAAGGATTGGCATCAGTTAGCATATGGACAATAAAACCTTTGAATTAGTGAAGGCTAGGCTCCAGTTGTCTTTGAGAATGTCAAGGCATATCTCCCCACTGTTGCTTATATTTCAGTGATAAGTACGTGTTCTAAACAATACATCTGGGGGTTTGAAAGGATAATCAATAGTAGAAAACTTTATATCCAAGAAGAACAGCCCACCTTGATATGGTGAACCAGGAGGTCATGTGATGGTTGATATCCAATCGTAGAGATTGTCGCCCTTAGGCCCAGCTGAGTAGTGGGGTGCGGGATCCGTGGTTAAGTCTACGAGCTCCTTCTGTATTCTCTTGGCCGAGGATGTGATGGTATCAATCTTGAAATAAGCATATATGAGCTCAGAATCCACCTTTGGTTCCTTGACTTTCTTCTTAACCATGAGCAAGTATTGACAAGGTCATCAAACACATCAATTCTTAGTTGCACAGGAGTGGACGTTGGGAAGAGGTGCTGTGTCATCCACCAATATGAAAGCCATGGCAAGTAGTGGGTCACTCTTAAGAACCAACGGTCTCCAGGCACTTGTGTGGACATTGTCTGCTTGAACTCTTCAGGACTCACACCAGATCACCAGCAATTTGTGACTGAGACTATCATTCCCACTCCAGATAGCTTGTATGGAAGGTATTTGATACATCCCACATAGCATAACCTCCAATAGATTGGCCTACAACATAGAACCTTGCCCCAAGCTGGAGCTTGTCTGCTAATTGTTCTATGTCATATGCTTCACTCTTGATACTATGGTTTGGATTTGGGTCACTCTCTCCGTATCCAGCCCTTGTGGATGGTTGTTGTTGCATTGGTTTTGTCTGTGGCAATGACATCAGGATTGGTTTATTAAGGGTATCATCATATTCTTTGACATATGACCTCAAGGACATGTATTGAGGGTATCATCACAAATGTGTTTAGCTGGGCAATTTTGGATCACAGAACTTTTGTTGTCTGAAGCAATCTATATTCTTTAGAAGCATTTCCAACAATCTCTGGGTCTCTCTGAAAACCAAAGCTTCACATCAGCTTATTGATTTGCCCAACGAAAAGGAAATTGGAAAAGCGCTACTAGCTTTAAACTCGAGGGGTTTTGAAGCAATGGAATGCATTGGATGTGTGAGGAATCATGGAGTGTATGCCTAAAATGCAGTGGTTTAGTTGTAAAGCTAAGGCTTGGCACTTTGATTTTCTTGATAGTGGCACTTACATGCTTATGTTGGTATGAAGATGTTTACGCAAGTGGAAATGGTACTCACGGGATATGCCTATGCCTTTGATTGGCAATCTTGGTAATGATGCTTATGATTGGTCTTGAGATTATCATGTTTGACAAGGTTATGCTCTTATTGGCAAATGCATTTGGCCATGGTGGCAATGGTTTGGATCATATTAGCAACGAATTTCAACTTAAAATGATTTACAGGAAAAATTCCAACTCATAGGTCTCGCAAAGGTCCTCATTAAGTTTTATAAGTTGGTTAGACCCTACAGGATATCAACTGTTCAAAACATGCCTCTCAGAGTTAAAAACAGGGTGCTTGACTGCACACTTCAGCCATGCATTTCTTATTACAGAATTTTCTGTATAAGACCTGCTATTACGTACTATGCTCTTTGCGTAGAGGGGATCGATACTTTGACTAGAGCTTGAAAGCTCCCCGATCAAAGCTCCCATTGGATAGTTACAGCCACTTTTGTATGTAGTGATCCTGTGGGACAGGCAGTAGTCCTACACAGTCAGCCCACAAAAGTCTATTATAGCAAAGCCTTCTTGTGTGTTCGATTGCAGGCCCCATGGCTCGATTCGAAGAGGGCATTCCCCCCTTCAATCTGAACCAAAAGTCTCCCCATTCCGCCCTACACTTTGGGAGATAGGCTCAATTTTGTGCTCAGAGGTACTGTGGAACAGGCAGCAGTCCTACACAGTCAGCCCACAAAAAGTGATTACAGCAAAGCCCTGATCATTTATTGTCAGAGATATTTTTACATAGCCTCGTAGAGGGGATCAAGGGATTTAATTTGAATCAAAATTCTTGGCGATCGAAGCTTCCTAGCTCAAGATATTGTCATTTTTGTAACAAGGGGTCTGGTGGACTACACCTAGTATGGCAGGCCATAAGGGTAAAGCAAAGGCCCAAGAGGACTTATAGCGTGAAATAAGGGACTCCCGTACCTCAATGAATGATCCTAGCTCAACCCAAGAGGATCATGAAGACATGTTTGAAGAGGATTCCCCCGAGATGGACCGCTTCTCTATGCTCAACCATACTCTATGCCAACATGAGACCCGTCATGTCGACCGGCATTGAGAGTTAGAACAACGCCATAGGGAGATGGAAATCTACCAAGATCAGCGTCATTCCAAGATGATGGCCAAGATGGACTTACTGATCGAGCACATGGGCGCCCTCATCCCCTCCATCGCCCTCTCCTCGGCTCAGCCCAAGGAGCATGTCCCTCCCCGTGAGGCCAACTCCCCTCCTACCTTGGAGACCGGGCATAACCCACAAGGTTTTGGCGGCACCCATGGCCTTCCCCATAGCACCTATGAGCTGGGTGAGCCCCCTATGTGACATGATGAACCCATTCTCCCATCACCCGTGACAAACCCTTCTAGCCCATCCTTGGGACAACAGCTCCCCCATAGTGGAAGCTATATGCAAGGGCAAAATGCAAATTTTGGGTAGCATAGTATGCAGGGTGCACATGGGCAGCATGCACATGGCAGTTTTGGGCTGCAAGGACCCAATGTTCAGTTTGGTTTGCATGTATTGCATGGGCAGCATGGAAATTTTTGGCAGCAAGGCATCCCTCTCGTATTTTTCCTCCTTTGGTAACCTAGTCCTCTCTCTCTCTCTCTCTCTCTCTCTCTCTCTCTCTCTCTCTCTCTCTCTCTCTCTCTCTCTCTCTCTCTCTCTCTCTCTCTCTCTCTCTCTCTCTCTCTCTCTCTCTCTCTCTCTCTCGTGTGTTTTTCCCTCGTTTGTGGTAGCCCAATCCTCTCTCTATCCCTCTCGTGTTTTTTCTTCTTTCTTTTATCCCTCTTGTGTTTCTCCCTCCTTTGTGGTAGCCTAGTCCTCTCTCTCTCTCTCTCTCTCTCTCTCTCTCTCTCTCTCTCTCTCTCTCTCTCTCTCTCTCTCTCTCTCTCTCTACCATGGATATCGAAATTTGACCTTCAACAAGGCCTCCAACCTCCCAAATCACATCCATAACAGTATTTAACTCATTCCAAAAATATGGAAGATGGATTCCAACAATCATCAAAGGCAGTTGGATCACCATGCAACATGAAAAACGTGAGAAAAGGTGAAGATACGAGAGTTTTTTCATCTTTTCTTGAAAGGGTAGAATGCGAGATTTCAAGCTTGGAGTAAATAAGAATAGCATAAAAGATGTGCTAGAGCAACATGTATTAATGTATAGAGAGCTACATTTGGAACCTAAAACTTCAAATCTTCCAATGCATGGACCAAATCGTAAGAATTTGATTCTTCATGTCTTTCTTTTCTTGAACTTGGTTTAATATTTTCCATTATAACATTTGTTTGTTTGTCTTCTAGATGTCTATCCCTCTAATCTTGAGAAATGGCAATCGGCCGCATCTATTGTTAATGTTATTGATGTTATGCATGGTTTGATTAGAGAAAAAATGTACAAAGGTAGAAAGAAAGAGCTTGTAGAGAATGGAATATTTTTTAATGTGACGATTCTTATATTGCCCCCATAGCATAGAAAATGGGGATCAACATCCCCCCTTCCTTTGCTTGATTTTTCAAGTTTTGAGTGGCCTTTGCCAAGTCCAACTACTAGTGAGTGCTATAGATGTAAAATATTTTCTGAGATACAAAGAGCATTAAAATCTAATATCTCAATTAGGCTAAGAAAAGTTACTTTGTTCATGCCTATTAATATATTTGTTGACTTCTTTTCTAATGTTGAGATAAGAAGATTAGGGATGGGAGACTAGGACATAACGAACAATTATATATGAGATAGATCAAGACTCTATAGCTTGTAAATATATAATTGCTACTCGAAATTTCATTCTTAACTTTTATTATAGTAGATGGCATTATGTTGGTGGTAGTGTGATTGCTTTAGATCAAAATATTGATAATTTTAGCAAAGATCCTATGGTCGATCTTGATGTTTGGTTCAATGGGGACATTATTGCAATCCTAAAGGTTAGATCATCATGTATGCTACATCAAAAGTGAGGATGGATCTATAGAATGAAGATATTGAACTACCATGTTCATTTGTGTTTCAACTTAATAACAAAATATTAATTTTTTATATTATATTATATCCACTTAGGTGTATATCTTATTCCACTTCCTCATATATATATTTTACAGATATCAACAAGATGAGAGAAGAATATACAATGCAAGGATATTGAAGAAAATATCTCTTTACTATCAATATAAAATGCATGTATAAATTATGTGGTAAAATTTTGATAGCTATCTCCATGACTTATACACATAAGGACTTACAAGCAATGAGGCAAAGCTACTTTTTTTTTTAGAACTTTTCTTAGGAGAGAAGGGACATCCTTTCTCTAAGTCCTTTTGCCTTTCTTTGATTCTTTGTTTGCCTTGGGTGTTGAAGGCATAGCTTCACTTGCTGCAATTATATACACCTCCTCTCCTTCAATGTCCAAGCCCCCACTACTGTTCATTCTTATTGGTTGCATACAATTGACCATTATGTATTTCATGACCTTTGCTCTTATATACCAAACATGCTCATTTGTATAGCAATCCCTTGTAAATTATCATATATTTGTAAGAAAATATTTTTAGTTCATTTTTTTTAAAACAATGGACTATATTATTATCATCAATGGACTATTTTGAAATAAACCTCTATCTTAAAATTTAGTATATTTCATATTACCTTTATAAGTTTATCATCATTGAGATAAATAAACTACATTTGCAATTACTCTCCAGCCCCACAAGAGTGACTATCATCCTAATGAGGAGATTGCAATCAACAATATACAGTGAAACTATGAAACTTGTTTATGGTAGTATATAGAGTAAATTTTCTTATTATGTTCCAACCATTTGAATCAAGACTTTACCAAACCATGTCTATATTGCACTATTGTGAGTAAATCAGAAGGCATGGGAGGCTTTTTCTCTAGCATTTCAATCTATCTTTTCGCATTTGAATCAAGACCTTACCAAACCATGTCTATATTGCATTATTGTGAGTAAATCAGAAGGCATGGGAGGCTTTTTCTCTAGCATTTCAATCAATCTTTTCGCATCTCTATACTAAAAAGACAATAAAATTTAGAGTAACTGCAAAAAAAGAGATAAAAATATTTAGAGTATTTTCAAACAAAAAAATCAAAATATCAAGGAGATCCTAGATTATATAACTTACAACTTTACATTTCTATGGCTTTCTTTCATAGAATTGATGAGGAAACTTTGCCTCTCCACATAGTCTATTCTGATTAGGCTCCAATGAGAACTAAAAAATAATCATATTTTAATCATTTAGCAAAAAAATATATAAAATCTAAGAGAATATCAATTTACTTACTTTTCATTATATGAAATTAGAAGAACCTCTAAAGTTTCAAAGTCAATTGGATTAAACAAATGATCAAATGCACTTGTATCAAGCTTATTCCTCATGTAGTATGAGATAGATGGATCAAGAAACTCAATTTTTTGTTGTATGTTATTAAAGGGGAGCTCATGCATTACACACCTAAAAAAGAAATGGAGATAGTGAGCATCAACATGAAAGCTTATTGCTAGAAAAATACAGTGAGTAAAAACAAATTCTAGCATATTATACCTCATCATAACAAGAAGAATAGAGCTATTTACTTCTCTCATTTTATTCTTGAGGATTTGGACATAGTTAGAGTAAAAAAATATCCTATCAGATCTTTTCTTAATATCACCAAGTAAAAAGCAATAGACATTGAAGCCCTAAAGGTCAGCCCTTTCAAGAATGGTAGATAGCTCTTCTTCAAAAGATGGGAGTTGCTCTACTTCCTTTACTTTTGCCTTCTTCCTTTTATACTCCCTCCATTTATTTGCTTGCTCTTCTATGGCCTTTTCCTCTTTCTCATGTAGTCTTGTGTCATTTTCATGTGAGTGACATCTTCAACCTTAGGATCTCGATCACCTTTCTTTTTTCTATATGGTTTCACATTTAAAATATTACAAGCCTTCACATCATAAAGGGGAACTCGCTCAAGGACTTTTGAAAACATGTACCTCAATCTCCTAAGAATCATCATGTCTTTGTCCATAAGTGTAAGCCTATGTGCATGAGTAGCACAGATATAAGAATTTTGAAAAAACTCAATCAAAAAATCTTATGTAGCCTCCTGAATGCAATTGAGAGCTTCCCTTGTCAATCTAAAACTATCAAAACTATGATTGTTACAAATTTCTTTGACAAGCCTTTGAAAATGTAGTTTGGATATCAAGATCCTTCATTGCACTTCTACTCTCCTTTAGGCATCTAACATGATGTGAAAATTTTCTCCTTGGCTTTGATTTCCTTGTGTAAAATTGGAAGGCTTAGAGGACTGATGAATCTTCCAAGTAAGATCTCTAGGATCAACTTTCTACTTCCTTGCAGTGGTATTAGTTCTAGCCATATGAAATCTCTATATAAAATAAAAAACAGCTCAAAATTAGGACAAATCTCCAAATCTTTGATGTAATCTCATTTGCAATCGCTTAATGGTAAACAAATACTATGCAAATAGTCTCAATCCCACGCCACTCATATATTAACTATTTGACAATAAGTTATTTTATCAAATGATAAAACCAAATTTCAATAATTCATCAAATTTGTGCTATCATTTCAACTCAATTTTCCATCAACTAATGCAGCCCCTAACATACGAAATGCGAGAACTGGGTCTTCTAGATAAGGTGGACATATGTCTTTTCACATTTCATACATCAATTTTTTGTGAAGATTTTGATCAAATTCAAAGAAAATTTACAAAATAAATTCATAAGAAATTCAAATATGATTTTTCTATTGGACTAGCCATGATCTTTCTAATTTCCACTTCCTTGAATATATAAGCATGGTAACCAATATATTTAATTGCCCAAACCAATCTTAACTGTGAACTCAAGAACAAAAGTCACTTGTACACTACAACAAAAAGGCCTCATAGACGCACATTTAGACGCGATTTTTGAATACAGAGAAAAACTTAAGGGCGCGTCTATCCGCCCGTCTATTTGTGTGTCTACCATTTCGCATCTATAATCGCATGTATCAACGAATTTACACGCACAAATAGACATGCAATAGACGCACATATACACATGCATATAGACACGCTGGTAGACGCGCTGTTACAAGCACTGATAGACACGAACGGAAAACAAAAAATATCCTTTTTTAAAAAAAGATATTTAATTTCTTTTTTTAATTTGAATTATGAAGCACATGTATAAGCGCGTGTAGCCTGCATTATAGACGCGCGAATAAACGTGAATTATCTACAATTTAGACATGCTGATAGACGCGCAAAACAAAACTGGAAAAAAAAAACCAGAGAGCATGTGGTTGCTTTGCTCTCTGGTTTTTTTTTTCCCTTTCCATACATCAAATTGTGTATTTGGAAAAAAGACAATGTATCTTACGGGCACAAGAATTGAAAATAAAAGTCCATGTATTCATTATATATCAAAGCATTTACAAGGAAAGTTTAAGTGCTTGCGACCTAAAGCGTGGCCGCAAGCAGTAGGCTCAAAGAGATATCATACATATACAAGAAAAGAAGGCCTCATGAGGAGGTATGGTGCTCCTCTACGAATCTCAAGAGGAAACATCCTCGCTAGTACCACTATGGCTACTAGCGTCGTTATCCCCCTCCTCGCTATACTCCACATCCGGGTTCGCCTACACACACAAAAGATCAGGGTTGCTTACATAGACAAGGTGGAGAAAAAGTTATAATTAGTTATACTTTTAATAGGAAAGTAAGAAAAACATACCTCCTCTGGCTGTCGAATCCTCATGGCCCAGTTGTATTCGTCCTCAGTGTGAGACCCTCCTCATAAAAGTGAAGCCATGTCGCTGCGCGGTTATGGCCTCGATGGTAACCTACCTCTCTAGGAGTAGGTGTCCTACCATCGATGGTAGTCTGCAAAACATTTAGAGACATACAAACAATTATGAGTCACAATATATTAGACTAAAATATATAAAGAATTGAAAGAAATATAAATTTAAAAAAACTAGAAATCAAAATATACTTACAAACTCTGTCTCCCACGACTCTCAGCCGCCCGATCCGTAATGCGATGATCCCATTGTTTCCATTTGGATCCGTCGCGCCTCTGCGTGTTGGCGACTCTTCACTTTCTCAGCTGCTTTCTTCTTGGCTTTCTTCCACTCTATGCAGTGGCATATAGGTGGTTGGCTGTAGGCTCCATGCCCCTCCTCCAGCCTCCGTAGTGAGTCCGTGGCCTGTGTCATGAGGTGGGATCTTTTGTTGTGAAGCATATCCCTCACTTTTGTACGTCCCCAATCATCCGAGAATCGCTGACCCTCAGGATATGGGTACCTCCTATAGACTGCCCTCAATACCTCCTGCCACAAGCCGCTTTTCTGATTTTTGAAGGCAATGAAACAATCTTTATACGTCGCATGCACAGCGCTCCTCATGTACGCCATTACATCCCTTCCCTCATCATCATGAAAGATGCCACTAGCATCTGTAACTCTATAGTACTGGCGTACAACCTCCTCTACGTGATCTACTGGTGAGGGTGATCGCGTGTCACCTCCTAGGAAACCCCCACACAACCCTCGTCCTCCCCCTCGACTCTCCCTCCTCCCTCTCTGTCGACTGCCCTCTGCCTCGCTGGATGCGTGAGCTTTTGCAGATGCACGTGCTTCTGCAGATGCTTGTACTTCATTCGATGCATGTGGAGCACGTGGAGTACTTGCATATGGAGTACCTGCATATGGAGTACCTGTATGTGGAGTACCTGCATGTGAAGTCTGGGAAGTAGTGCCAGGCAAAGATGCCAGAGGCGTCCCAGACATGACACTGAACACCTCGTCCGCTGTGGGAGAGCAGCCAAGGTGTCTGGTCATCTCTCCCATGAAGTCTTCCCTACTAGGAAAACCTCCAAAAAATGCATTGACCCCCTGCCAAAGGAGGCCAATGTATCATTCATGCGATCCACATCTGGGTCATTGCTAGATGAACCAGGATACGATATCTACAAAAAAAACACAGGAAAATGACAAATTTATTTGCATACAAAAAATCATATATTACCTACATTTTCAAATAGCTTTCTTTAGACATTGAGCATAACACTTAAGTGCTAATGCTTCTCTTAAACAAGAAAACTGATAAACACAAACATGGGATTGGTCACATTCATCATTGCAAAAATATATTGTTTAATATCAGAACTCGAAGACCTGGCGCGTGTATCCCCGCGTCTACATTGCAGGTTAGACGCGCTCTCAAACACGCTCCAAAGTGAACCTTCTGTCCAGCGTGTCTATCTGTGCATCTAACATGCAGCACAGATGCGAATCCCAGGTCAATACGCATGTATAATCGCGTGTAGACTGTAGGTCAACCTTCTGTGTAGTGCGTGTATCATTGCGTATACACTGCAGAGCACACGCGACAGCACACGCGCTCTAAGACACGCCGTCAGACGCTCTGAGAGGAAACATTTTTTCGCGTCTATGTCTGCGTCTACACTGAGATGTAGATGCGCTATCAGACGCACCCGGTCGGCCGATTTTAGACCGACGACCGCCATTGACGATTTACAAAATGCAATACATAATGGAATCACGAATCCTAAATACACAGACAGAGCAGAGAGAGGAAGAGAGAAACAGAGAGAGAGAGAGAGAGAGAGAAAGAGAGAGAGAGAGAGAGAGAGAGAGAGAGAGAGAGAGACTCACCTTGGGTGTTTGGTGTGGCGGGTGGTGGTGCTTCTTCCTTCTCCTTCTTCCTCTCCTTGGTAAGTTACCCTCCCTTGATGCTTGCTTGCTTGCTTGCTACTTCTTCTTGTTCTCCTCTTTCTTGTTCTCTCTTTCTTCCTCTCCTTGGCTTTCCTTTTTCTCTTCTTGTGTGTTTGAAATGAAAGAAGAGGTGAGTCATGAGGAGGTGAGGCATGAAGAGACTAGGTGAGGCATGAAGAGACTGCATGTCGGCTAAACTCAAGCTTCAGAACTGCAAAAAACACAGGAAAGGAAAGGCGCAGTTTGAAAAGAAATGATTTAAGTATGGTTTGAATTTTGACGTGTTCGTCTATTTTCGCGTGTATATGTGCATCTATTATTCAGATGGACGTGAATATAGACGCGTAGTTAAACACGGATATAGATGCACATTTGATTTATCATAATTTTTTGTTTTTAAGATAAGTTTTGATAGTGAATTCTTATTATAAGTTTTAATGTATTTATGATGATTTTTGTGTATTTAAAATTAAGATCTTATGTAAACATATGAATGACAAATATTTTGATGTTGTCATGAATTAGGTTTAATCATGTCGACGTCGTCATCACCTAGTGCGGTGCAAGCTGGTAAGTCAATGAGCACATCCTCAAGTGAGGATGAAACATTGCGTCTTCATAATCGAGATGCTTGGCTACGACGACAAATTAAATGCATGTGTGATCGTTGTCGAGGGTGTATTTTTTGAGCATGTCGAATTGTAATGTCACACCTCAGCTTGTATGGAGAATGGGACCGAGAAAAATCACCGGTATTCATTGTTTTTTTTTACCACTAAGATTGCATGTCTATGTTACGGGAATTATATATCAACGTACATGAAACTCCCTTTTGTGGTTGAGCAGGATGCGGTGCCACATCCTCAGATGCTCCCTCTCGAGCGTCGAGAGGCTGCAAAACGTCGACGCGAGGAGGCATAGTCTTCAAGAAGAGTAGAGACTGACGACCATGATAGTAGCCCTTATGAAATGCCCCATCAAGTCGTAGAGGATGAGATTTTGGACAACATGGTACACCATCTATTTTCGGAACCGGTTTAGGGAGAAGGTCACTCTATGGGATCACTTGATAGGGGCTCGTGATTCAGTTAATGTAAGGGCGGATTTACGTAACACTGGTCGCATGAGACGAGCCTGGCTACGCATTGGACCTAGAGGAAAGATTGAGTACCCCATGCACCTTGGATGTTGTCAAAGAACGAGGAAAAAATAGTGAAGGAACAAATATATAGCTTTCGAACACCCACAGGATGTATGAGATGTCTCAAGGGAGCCTTCATAAAGAAAAAGAAAAGAGGTGTGGAGCAACTATCTGGTTTGAAGTCCCACGATTGGCACAAAATGATTCAAGTAAGGGTATCTCTAACCATGAATATAGTAATTAGTAAAGTAACTATGTATAAACTTTGGGGTATGATGACTTTTTCCTCAACTAATCATTTGATCTATGAATATTGTTTACATTCAGTTTGTACTTCCTACTAGCATATCCCATTGTGCCTCCAAAGATGTACGTGATATCATTTACAAGATGGGAGAGCTTGTGAGGTGTGTATACATTGTATTTTTTCATTATATATCTTTGAATTTCTACACAAAAATAAACAATTCTCAAGTACATCTTGACAAATACGTGAGCTCGAAGGAAATTGATCCAAACACATTGCAAGATGCTCGAGTATTATCTGTTGAGGTGGTTTGTTTGGTGGAGGAAATTTTTCCTCGATCCATTTTGACTACTCAATTACATTTACTCGTACATTTGATTGATGAGATCGCACTTTGTGGGGCAGTTCATGTAAGGTGGATGTTTTTTCTTGAGCGCTTCATGAAAACCTTGAAAGATTTTGTGAGGAAAAAAGAACGGCCTGAGGGAAGCATGGTTGAGGGTTGGTTAGTGCAATCATCCCTTGTTTATATCTCTGAATATCTTGCTGAAGTGGATCCCTCTCAACTACGACTATGGAAAGATGATGAAGACTTGAGGATGACCTCTATAGTACCTCAAGGAAAAGAAATGAGTAAAGTGCTAACAAAAGAAGAACTTCGTAAGTTAAATAGTTTTTGTATGCTCAATAGTGATGTAATGAGCAAATGGGTGACACTATATAATGAAGCAAGGGCAAGAAGAAAAAGCAAAAGACAAGAATTTCGCACTAGATATGGACGTAATGTCTCATTTTCAGATCATCTAAATGCGCTCCCACGTCATATTGATATAGATTGGTTACATGAGGAAATGGAGAGAATGGAAAAAGAGGAGGAAATTAATATATCTCAAGAAGAGTGGGAATACGCACGAGGTTGCTTATCAAAGGTGAGACATACTATCAATTAATTTGTTTCTATAAGTTTTATTTTATATAAGTATTTGACATGTTTGATCTTTTATCTTTTACTACTAGTGCACAACATTCAATGCACTTTGGTGTGAGGGTAAACATCTTCGAACTCAACGTATAGATGAAAAGAGAAATACCCAAGATTGTGGTGTCCTTGCTCACTTCGAGGATGCCAATGGTACCATGGAAGGTTATTGTGGCTTGATCCAAGATATTCTGAAGCTTGACTTCAGACGATTCTTTATATATGTACTGGATGTGAAGTGGTTTAAAGAAGTGGTAACAAATGGTGAGCATTGCACAATCAGACGTCATCCAAGTGGTTTTGTAATCATTGACTCTACAAAATTTCACCAAAACAAGAATGACACATTAGTACTACCTCAACAATGCGAGCAGGTATATATGCAAAGGGTAATTTTTTAATATGTATACATGTGATACATATACACAATATAATAAGTACTTAAGTTTTTTGCTTTTGTTTTTCAAATACAGGTTGTGTATCATCCAATGGTAAACAATAACCAATGGTGGTATGTCATCCCTATATCTAATCGTAAAAAACCAATATATGGTAATATTACCGACATGGAGATAGCAGATGACAATCCAACAATTAATGATGATGTGCATGATGACACCATAATGGATGATATGCGTGATATAGTACAAGATGAACCTCGCGAGGATGTTCAAGGAAATGCAGAAGAAGACAATAATGTGATTGTCGATGATATTGATGAAGTTATTGAGCAATATAGCAACACGTCTGATAGTGGGATAGACTTATTTGTTTCGTTACCTCTTGGTAACATAGACCTAGAAGTAGATGGTTTAGCAAGGGCTGATCTCATTGAAGATGAGATGGATCATTCACTATAACATACTTAATTTGCTTATTGATTCAATGTGTATTCCTAATTCTATGCTTTTTATCATGCGCACACGTGCATACTCAAGAATCAATAGTTAATTTTAAAGCTAAATTGAATTTTCCATAATAAAAAGGAAGTATCTTTTATCATCTTCAAGTACGTAGAGAAATTACGAGATACATATTGCAATGCTTGCTACTAATTGTAAGGTTTCTGTCGCTTGCCGCTAATTACTTATATCAGGCTTGTCAACTGGAGGAACTGCCATTCATTAGAGAGCAATGAAAAAGTAATTATTAATTCTTTTTTTTTAATTCAATGATTCAATGTGTATTCTTAATTCTATGGTTTTTATCATGCACACATGTGCATGCTCAAGAATCAATTTCAGGTGGTTAAATAATTATTAACTTTGGTTTTTTAATTATGTGAATTGCTAATTTTAGGTGGTCAAATAATTGTGCGTCTGCTGGCGCGTCTATATTAGCGTCTATTTGCGCGGATATATAGACACAAAATTCGCATCTATTTACACGCACGTTTACACGCACTTATAGATGCTCTAGTAGACGCGCCCGACTTTGCGCGTCTAACATACGCGTCTATGCCTCGTTTCTGTTGTAGTGGTAGAGTAGTGCAAGATTGGGCCAAAGATCTCCAAATCTTTGATACAATGTCATTTTTTGCAATCTTTTAGTGGTAGACTTAATAGTGTGTAGCCCCTCTCTGGACGTATGAAATGTGAGCTAGCTACTCTGCATGGGGGAGAGCTATGCCTTATCATGTTTCATTCATTAACTTTTGTTGGGAGAAAATTTGGATGGATCCAAAGAAAATTTTAAGAAAAATTTCGATAGTAATTTTTGGAAATGACATCACAATTGAGGTAAGTAAGTTTTTTCAAAAAAATTACATTTCTCAGACTTTAGTTGTATGCTAGGTGATGAAATCTTAACATGTGTGGTGGGTGTGCTGAAGAATTTTGAGTTATGATGAAGTCACATTGTGCTAGTATTCTGGAGCAGAGAAAGAGCTTGTTCTTCAAAAAAATGTTTTTGTGGTTCAAAAATTAGCTTTAAAAGGACATTTGTTCACACGTGTGGCTGCTATAATGTGCAATTGACTTGACACATATTGCTATGGAGTCAATCATCGCATTGGAAAATTTAACATACAATGCATCAAATGATAGATACCAACTAGATGAGAATGATTATAAGATATTTAATGACTTTCTCAAGTGTGCTGAGTAATCATTTTCATGCTCAAAGTAAGTGAATTTAATCTATGATAAAGCCTTTCTAAAAGGTCATTACCTTTATTGTAGTGTCTTCTTTCTTGTAGGTAATGGGCGTTCAAGCTAGATCTTGGCAAGGTTGGGATATACTCTTTGCAACTAGAGTATTGCAACCAAAGAATTCTTTTAAGATATCTTCAAACTAGTCATATGGCAATGTGCTACATTGATAGAAGTATATTTTTGTAGTTGAATTATTAAGGTGATGTATCATTGTTGCATCATGGTTGAAATATGGTGCCAATATTATAAGTAATACCTAATCTTTTTCATTGGCAAGTAGACTATTGTTGCCTTGGAACTTATGCCACATGTCACTGATGTTTTTGGACATTATGGTGCTTGTATGACATAGCTTTTCATGTGTAAAAGAGAATTTTTAGCCTTTTTTTTTCACTTTAAATACGACTCTTCTGAATGAGTACATGGTACTTTTTTGAACAAACCCATGGTAAACATTGACATATATATACAAGAATTCAAGCTTGTGTTTATGCACATTTTTCTTCCACGCATTTTATTTTCTCTTCCACAACCATATCCTTTGTGCATCACAAGATGAAAGTATGTGTATTCCTAACAAAATCCATTTATTCTCAAGAAGAAATATAATTCTCAATTAACAAACTTTTATTTGTCACTTTTTTTCTACAATCTTTGAAAAATAATTGAATGAGCTATTTGGAGGTACTAACAATTATTAAATCTATTATTTTTCGTTTGAAGTGATTGATTGCCATATGAAACGCAATATTATTAACTTGTAAATGGTTTCAAACCCATGTTGGCTGCTCTGCTATCCAAAGAGTCAGTTTCGTGTTTCATAAGGCATTGTTGTTTTATTTCTTTCAATTTAACATGCATGATATGTTATGTAAGTGTTTGCAAATATGAAGTACGAAATATGGATTTAGACATGCAAGATGAATGAAGTAAAGTTTCATTGTGGCCCATGTTCTATGTTTGTTGGTCTAAGAGGAGGAAGAGAACATTGAAGCCTTGCTCAAGTTTCCTTAATGAGCATATCATACATTGGAAGGGTAAACTTCAAAGCCAAAGTGAGTTCCTTACAAAATATCAAAAAGCCAAAAATAGCATGAAGGGTTTGACATAATGTTTCTGGCAATCTTGCTTTCATCTTGTACGTATATAAAATGATGTGGTTTTGATGTTCTATGTGCATTAGCTTAGATAAATTTTTCTAGCAATATTGCTTTCATCTTGTATATATATGAAATGATGTGGTTTCGATGTTCTATGTCCATTAGCTTAGATAAATTTTTTGGATGTGAGCAAATGTTAAATTTTTTGGATGTGATTTCTTTAGAGAAAATGGAGGAAGATGATTTGGAGGATACTTGTGAGAAGCTCTTTAATTTCCTTCATACAATTGGAAATTCATCTAGATTTGTTTACATAAAATATATGCTCAATGTTCCCTTTGATTTGCAAGAGGTCTTGAAGGACCTTGAAGACAAACTAAAGGATTATAGGCAGTTTTATGATAGACATGTGGAAGGCTAGAGATTGAGGGACTTTTCCATTACTGTGATGTAATGGAAGCTACCAATGCTGCTAGAACAACTTTGCAAACAAGGTTTAGCCTTATTGATGAGAAATTTAAGAAGTGGGAAGTAGATTGCCATTTTTATTGGAATCAACATCAATGTATTATTGTACAAAAGGATGTTGGATTTCTTGTATATCTTCAATATATGGATAGTTGTTCTTTAGATACAATACAGGAGAAGAAGATAGAGAATATTGCAAGCAAAGATAAAGAGGTTGAAGAGAAAGGGAAAATGTTTTAGGAGGATATTGAGAACCAATTAATGCAAGGATTTGATGCTTCTTTGTTTAAAAGGGAAAACATTACAAAAGTGGAAGAAAAGGATATAGAGTTGAGTGCAGAGATTGAAACAAATCCTCTTGAATGTGTCCCAACATTTCCTAGTTATCTCATCAACAAAAAGAGATATGTATTGTTAAATGGTAATCAAAAAAAAATATCTTAGAAAATATTATTGTTTGGTAATCCTTGCAGCATAAGGGGAAAATGATAAGAATTTTATAGGTTATAAATAGGAATTGCTAGCAAGTCTTGATGTTGAGGGAGAGAATTTTCAAGATAGCTTTGTAGCCTTGTATTCATGTATTAATGTGATTGTGAAATATGAAAAGGGGGGGCTACCTGTAGAGGAAGATTTCTGACAAATTTAGTAGAGACTTGGTATTGATGACATAGGTATGAAGAGAAACTAAGTCTCCATTAGAGGAGAAATCAAAAAGTTCAATAAATCTTTATGGTGATAATCTTCTTGAAGAATATGAAAACTGTAAGGTATGGAAGATAATTCTAAGATATCCATTGTGATTTACATTAGAGTATGTTATGCATTATAGACAAATATTATTGGATATTTTTCTATTGATATCTTACACTGTTTTGGTTTATTGTGCATATAGAAATTGAATATGTAATCGACTTTCTTGGAAGAGTCAAGGACTCAAGGCCATTAAAGCTTGGCAAAAGTCAAGGCCTTGGTCATTATATTCGAAGCTTAAATAATCAAATGATTCAACTTATCATAGCAGGTTGTCAAGCTCTCCAAGCTTGCCAATGATGGCTTTGAAAGCTATTGTTGGAAGAGAGGGAGAGAGACAGAGTGGAGTGGAAGATGAGCCTCGGCTCATTGTTGTTCTTCTTCCATTATTCCTCCATCATACTAACTGAAAGAGACTTACACACATAGGTATGACTAACCAAGACTAACTGTGGTTAAGTCACTGACTGCACCAACTTATTGAAGGTCACACATGTATACAGCTATATCCAACTAATGTTGGTCAAACACATAAAGATAGACTGACTGAAGAGTAACAGGAGCTTGATATTCTAACACTCCCCCTCAAGCTCAAACCATCTGATAAACTCCAAGTAGCTGTCTGAAGTATATGAACTTTTCTTTACCAAGAGACTTAGTAAATATATCTTCTACCTGGTCTTAAATCTTCACATGAATCAAGTCAGTCTGCCCTGTAAGAACCATTTCTTTTATGAAATGGTAGTGAACCTCAATATGTTTGGACCTAGCATGGTAGATAGGATTGCTAGCCAACATAACACTGCTGAGGTTATCACAATGCAATCTCACTCTAATTTCCAGCTATATTCCCAAGTCTTTCAACAATTTCATAAACCAAACTACTTCACAAGCCGCTAAGGAAGCTCCTTTATACTCAGCTTCTGTACCAGACAATGCAACAATAGGCTATTTCTTACTCTACCAAACTGATCATACTGTTGTCCAATCCAAATGCATAACCACTGGTTGACCTCTTATCATAGGCACAACCAACCCATTCAGCATCAATAAACCATGTCAAGTCAAGGGATTTTCCATATGCATAAAACAGCCCATAATATGTAGTACCCTTTACATATCTCATGATCCTCTTGATGACTGCATGTAAATGTGGTTTGTGAGGCTTCTCCATGAACTGACTAATCAGCCCCACTACATAACATAAGTCAAGATGGGTAATAGTCAATTATATCATGATGTCCACCATCTGTCGATACACGGTCACATTCTCTATGTCATTTCCAACATCAATCTGCAACTTGACATTTTGATCAAGAGATATCTCCATAGGCTTGCAGTCAGCCATACCATACTTCTGTAACATGTCATGAGCATACTGCTTCTGTAGCTGCCATATACCTTGAGGCATAGAGACTACCTCAATCCTAAGAAAATACTTTAGTTCACCAAGGTCTCTGACTTTGAATTTAGCCTGTAAACATGATTTAATTTCAGTAATGCCCTCTTCATCATCTCTAGTGATGATAAAATTATATACATAAACCACCAGAAATACATATCCATGATTTGTCTTCCTCGTGAATAGACTGTGATCTGCATCACCCAATCTAAATCCATGTTGTTGTAAATAACTATTGATCTGAGCATTCTATGCTCTAGGTGTCTATTTCAGTCCATATAAAGCCTTTTTCAACTTACGTACATGTCTAGGAAAGCCCGGGTCAACATAGCCTTCAGGCTGCTCCATATATAATTCCTCAACCAAATCACCATTCAAGAAAACATTATTGACATCCATTTTCCATAATTTCCAACCTTTGCATGCTGCCAAAGCAATGGCAGTTCTGACTGTTGCCATTTTAGCCATCGAACTGAAAGTCTTCTCATAGTCAAGGCCATATTGTTGTGCATATCCTTTTACAATCAGCCTGGCCTTATAGCATTCTAACGAACCATCTGACTTGTACTTAACCTTGTACACCCATTTGCAGCCAATGGGGACTTTACTTTTAGGTAACTCAACCAATTCCCATGTCTCATTTTCAGCCAGGGCTGCATACTCCTCATCCATGGCAGCACACCAATTATCATCTGTAATTGCATCATCAAACTTTGTAGGTCTTTGTAACTTATCACACTAGCCATATATGCATAATGGCAGGCTGAATAACTAGTGTATGTAAACCTATCACTTAGTTTACTGACTCTCTCAGATCTGTGTAATTGTGGCTCATTCTGAGCTTTCCTCTCATGAGACGGTACATAACGACTCTGCCTTGCTCCAGGCAACATAACACATGGAATGCCCAACTCATTATCCAAACTATCATTGCTACATGAGTCATAACTTGCTATAAGTGGACTTGTCACATCCTCAAGCATCTTTTCTTTTCCCTAATCTAATCTCCCCCTCACTGACATATCCGTGTCACTGGATATAGAAGTATGACTCCGCAAGCATCCTAACCAAGGACTTACTGTAGGTGACCCATCACCTATAGGACCACTCATAGATGTACTCACTGTAGGTGTATCTTCAGCATTACTAGTGCTGGTGGGCTGATCCATTAGTAGCCACTACAACAAGATTACCATACCACGATGCCAGCTCATAAAAAACATCTCTGCTAATCAATGTCTCATGTGTAGACGGTACATAACACTTGTAAGCTTTCCGGTCTTGTGCATGACCAAGGAACACACTCTTGACAGCTTTGGGATCCAATTTCTTCCTCTTTTCATCAGGAACATGCACATATGCAATGCTGCCAAATACCTTCAAGTGTGAAATGTCAGGCTTAAGACCATACAACCTCTCATATGGAGTTACATAATGAATCCCCGCTATAGGGGTTCTATTCAGCACATAGACAACAGTCACTACTGCTTCAGTCCAATAACCATTTGGCAAACTCTTCTCATTCAGCATAGCTCTTGCCAATTCCATCAGTACCCTATTTTTCATTTCTGCTACACCATTTTTCTACGGTATATAGCTGCAAGTTAACTGTCTTCTAATCCCATGTTTAGCAAGGTACCTGTCAAAGTATTTAAAGACATATTCTCCACCTCCCTCTGATCTAAGACATGAAATTTTACATCTCAACTCATTTTTAGCATGCTTCTTGAATTCCTTGAATGTATCAAACACATCATCCTCATATTTCAGTATGTAAAGCCAAGTATACCTCTACTGAAATCATCAATGAAGGATACATAGTAACGAGCACCACCAAACGAAGAAGTATAAGACACACCCCATATATCATAATGCACCAATTTCAAGGGTCGTGAGCTATTCCATACATGTCTTATAAATGGAAACTGTGCTTGCTTTCCAAACTGATATACATCACATACATGTCCAAAGTCATGATACTTGAACTTAGGTAGTCCAAGCACAATCTCCTTTTGCTGCATAGATTTCAGATTTTGTACATTCACATGGCCAATCCCCTTATGCCATATCTCAACATCCCGTATAGCACCATCATCATGTGCAGACATGGATGCTTTCAATTCTGGAATTGACGCAACAAGAGTAAACATTCTACCATCTTTTCAACCTCTAGCAATCAATTTGCAACCATTGCCATATTCTTCAACAAAGCATCCATCTCTATAAATCTCACATGCATATTTTGTTCTTCCATTTGTCCAATTGACAAAATATTCTTGGTTATTGTAGATACATGTAGTACATCAGGCAAGCTCTTTTTCTTGACATCAAGCATAAACAAAGGTATAAATCCTTTATGCTGAATAGTATGTTGGGTGTCATTCCCAGTACAAACATGTCCATGAAAACCTACAACCATCTCATCAAACCATTCTCCATGGGGTGTCATATGATTTGAAGCCCCTGAATCAATGTACCATCTCTCATCTTTGTTCTCCCTGTATGCATTCTTAGACACATATTGCATGGCAAACAATCTGTCAACCTGCTCATCATGAGCACCGCTAAAAGATGCATAGTGCCCATGTTGTTTACCCTTTGCCTTCATATCTCCCTAATTCTCATAACAATCCTTTGCAATGTGTCCATATCTATCGCACTAATGACAGTCCCTATCTATATTTGTCTGAGCATTTGACTGCCATGAACCAAATCCACCAGCTCTACCATGGGATGATCTCCCCCTGCCTCTAATGCCGCCAGGCCCTGTGTATTTCTGCCATGCCAGGCATTCTTCTGGTGCTGTCCATAAGCATTTCGAGTGTCTCTTTGACCTCGAAAAGAGCCCTGGCCTCTGCCACCTCTACCATGTTGCCTAGAGAAAAAAATAGTGTCTCTGCTTTGAGATGTACTAGAACCTATATTCAGATCAAGCTTAACTTCCTCATGCAGTAGCAAAGCAATCACCTCATCCCAATCAGGGGATTTAACTCTCACAGAAATAGACGTATCAAATGCTTTATACTCTTTTCCGAGTCCATTCAATGTCTCTACAATCATATCATCCTCAGATATTGAAGATCTAATGGTGGCAAGCTGATCCACTATGTTCTTGATCTTTGTAGTGTAGGCCTAAATGCTTCTACCATTCCTAGACATGTTATTGGACTGTTGCTTTAGTTGAATCTTTCTTGCACGTCTAACATTTCCATAATTCTTCATGAGTATGTCCCATGCATCCTTTGGAGAACTACATCTAGGAATCTGTCTAACCATAGCATCTGATATACATAAGAAAAACCAATGTAACACCTTGCATGCTCTCTCAGTCCATAGCTTATGAGCCCTTTTCTGATCATTTATCGAATTCCTTTCATGAATTTCAGGTTCAACCTCATCACTTGTATATAAGTCCCAATAACCTCTGCCAACCAAAAAATTATTCATATGGAACTTCCATGAAGCAAACTTTTGGTTGTCTAACTTTTCTCCCACAATTTGAGTGATATTGTCAATGCCTTGAGCATTTTCCATAGTTGCAGCTTAGGTATTCAGTGATGTATACAACCTATAAGTATTTGACTCCCTTTCCTATAGTTCAGGACCAGTCTCCTACTATTCAGGACAGCTTTCTTGACAATGTGCTTGTTGTAAACTATATTTCAACAATGAAAAAACACAGTCAACTAAGCATAAACCAAGCTCAAAGCAATTCAAAACATTCTATGGTAGTGACAAAACATCCCAGCAACAAACTATGTCCATACAAGTATCAATGTTTGTACTATATGCAAGTAGCAGTACCAAATACAACCAATCCACTGCTATAACCAGCAATATTTTCTCTATTAAAATAAGAGTATTCATACCTCAAAATATCCCCAAAACATCTCATTCAGTTTCCACTCTATGCAGGAGTTGATACATATCCAACCGATCAGAATATATTGCATGCATGTCAAGTGAAGATGATAGATATTCTTTCTGCAAACAATAACCAGTCAATATCCTTGTATAAAAAGAAAAAAATTAGTCCGAATTTTGGACTTTTAGCACTCACAAAATCCCAAAAAGCATCTATCACTCAAGTGGTATGATCCAAGCATTTGTCACTAGCAAATAAGCATCACAGATATTTCAACCCTATAGGTATATTGTTTTCAAATTCAAGATAGCAACTAGTTCACTGTTTCCAACCTGTAATAAAGCTCCAAAATTGAGCATTTAACACTCCAATATCATGCTCAAATGCATGATAATAAGGGCATATACATTGTTAGGATGAAAGCTACCAATGCCCTGGAATCACCTATTGTTTACTATAGTAAACAACCAGTCTGCACAGGTCTGTGCTGCATATCTCAAAATCTGTGAGGAATTTGAAAAAACTTTCTTCTGAAAAATTGTAGACCACGTCAAAACGATAAGGCAAGTTGGATTGTTTCTCCAAAAACCATTTTTGTAGCAAGATATAGCTTCTACAAAAAACAGGCTATAGGCATAGTCTATTTTTATGATGTTTTCTTCAGATTTGATGTCTTGATGTCAAATGGCCACTTCCAAGCCTTCAAGCTTCAGGCGTTCAAGCTCTGATACCATGTTGGAAGAAAGGGAGAGAGATAGAGTGGAGCGGAAGATGAGCCTCAACTCATTGTTGTTCTTCTTCCATTATTCTTTCATCATACTAATTGAAAGAGACTTACACACATAGGTATGACTAACCAAGAGTAACTGTGGGTAAGTCACTGACTACATCGACTTACTGAATGTTACACACATGTACAGTTGTATCCAGCTAATATCTGTCACATACATAAAGATAGACTGACTGAAGAGTAACGGGAGCTTGATATTCTAATATCTCCAAGGTAATTGGATCCCAAGTTTTCAATAGATGATTGGATAATATAATTTTGGTAGAGAACGAAAAAGCTATAAGAGTTTTTGGCTTCATGCCTAGATATAGTGGATCTAGGGCAGGATACTTTGGAGTTCTTGGCTCTTATTTGCTCTCCCATGTAGGAGATGCTAAGAATTTGAAGCTCCTTCCAGGCTATGGAAAACAAGAGTTCCTGAACTATAGAGGTCTCATTGAGTGGGATGAAACAAAAGATTCATCTAGAGGACCTAGTGAATTGCTTGAAACTAGAGACTCTTCTGCCAACAGAGTCAAACTAAAAGATATCAAGGGTTTCTTGAAACCCATATTTTTCCATCTCTTTGTCTAGTTTGTAACCATTTTGAAAATCTTTGCTTTACACAAGAGTTTAAATATCCCTCTTTTCTTATTTGGGTGATAGTTTGTATAGTCCTTGCCAAAGATGATGTATTACATGATTTGATTATATCTTTGAGCTTGAATTTGTGCCAAATTTGTATGTAGAACCATTGGAAGACCTCTATTAAATTGTTTTCTTTGGTCTTCCACCTCCATGTCTTGTGTATCTAAAGTATTTTGTTCTTACTTGATAGTGTGATTTTTCCATACCTTGGGTTGTCCAAATAAATAGAGATCTATATTTCTTAATAAAATATGGAGCATGATTGTATAAAATATGTTTCATAGTTAACAAACAGAAAAAGTTATTTTAAAAATATTATATGAGTCAGACAATATAGAGATATATATATATGCAAACTTCTTACCATATAGTGAGTGAAGTGTTGATTACCCTACGCTTCTGTCATTGCCTTTTTAAAAAGGTTGAATTGGTTTTTGAAGTATTTGAGATCATCATGATTCCATGCAATTTCATCACAATAAAAGAATATTTTGTTTAGTGTTTCCTAAATATTGGCTTTTCTATTCCAAGCTTGTCCATTATCAGCATGACCGTTAGCTGCATTATGTAAGAACTTCCACTGATTATATCTAATAGTTATGCTACCATTCCTAGAGTTTATCTTAGCAAGCCTCCACCAATAGATTGCTTTTTAGGGACACAATTGCTATCCTTAGAATTTTGAAGATCTGGTTTAATAACAATATTACCACCATGAAACCAATTGCAGCTACGACTTTTTCAATCTTTATTATAGCATTTATTCTAACTGATAATGGCTTCAGCTTCCATGCAAATTCTTTATAATGATGAAGAAGCTCTTCAATTATTTTACAAAGTGCATGAAGTGTATAGATATGGGAATTCACTGAAGGAATCTCTAGGACTAGCTTAAATTGTGGATCCTTGTTATGCCTAGAGAGGGAGCTCTATTCCAATTACTTGGGTTTGTGTTAACCCCAATGCAAGATGGGAAAAAGAAAATTCAAAAATATAGAATAATGCGGAAAAAGTTAGCCACGTAAAGGAATAAGAGAAGAAAGGTGCAAGGGCGACCTAAAAGGCAAAGTCGAAGACAAAGGCGCATCTTAAAATACAAAGGTGGCACTAAAATTTTGTAAAAGAGCACCAGGCTCTCTCCTATGCAAATTGTAAAGTCTAAATGAGCATAGGTGAAGGGATACGGCAACTAGAAGGGAATAGAGAAATATGACATTAGCAAGATGCCCAATCATGTAGAAAAGGGAATGGTTGCTCAAGGGATTTAGGGCTTGTATATAAACTCAAAAAGTGAATGAGAACCTCATTCTTTGGTATGTGGCTACAGTGGTCTCTTCTTCCTTTCTTATTATCTCCTTCTTCCTTGCTTGTGTGTGCTTGAGAGAGGGAGTGGGTGTGTAAGGTGAGGGATTGTGCTCCATCATCTCCTCTCTTCCTCTTCCTCTTCCTATTCTCTTCTCTTCTCTTCTCTTGTCTCACGCATGACTATAGAGGATGGAGCTCAAAGGAGGAGGCCTGAGATTGCTTGAGCTTGTATCCCAAATGATTGAACTAACAGCTTGCTTGAGGGAGGAAGCTACTCATTTGGGCATCAAGGTAAACTTACTACACCCCTATAGGATCAAAGAGGCATGTCGACTAGGTGAGAGATAGTCATTTGTGCTCACTTGAAACAGTTGAAGCAATAAGCATTCCATGGGTCTTGGTGGATGAGTCTGAGCTCCCACTACATTTTGGTTCCATCGTCGAGACCAACGAATTTGAGCTTGAGCACTTAAATTTATTTTTGTTATCATTTTTTTTTCTTTCTTAAATTGTTTGAGAAGGGATTTCTTCTCTTGTAACTCGGCAAAAATTAACGTATGTAAAGTCTCCAACCACCACCCACAAATTAACGTATGCCAGAGTGTTTCCCATCTCGTGGTATTGCACTGGACCTCACCGGACCTCGCCACCACTCTCTCTTTGTTTTTTATCCTTTCATTATCTCCTCTCCTTCCATCTCTCTCTTTTTCTCTTTCTTTATTATGTTGTATATTTATTCCCTCTCTCTTGTTCCTTCTTCCTTTTTCTCTTCCTCCCCCTCTCTCATTTCCTTTAACAAAACATATATATATCTACTACCACTACCACTACCACTACCACTACCACTACCACTACCACTACCACTACCACTACCACTACCACTACCACTACCACTACCACTACCACTACTACTACTACTAAAAACAAGAAAAGAAGAAAAAACTACTACTACTACCACTACTACAACAACAACAACAAATAAGAAAACTAGACAACAATAAACCAAAAAACAAAAAAACTATTACTACAACAACAACAACAAACAAGAAAACCATCACCACTACTACAACCACGACTACGACGACTACAACTACCTCTACGACCATTGCTATCTGGATATTCACTTATTTAATAAATTTGAGACATTCAAAGTACTTGTATTTTGCATGTAGGAGGGTATGTGCATGCATAAATACGCACGCACTCTTTAGGATTGTAGTTTCCAATTTGGCATGTAGGAGGACATGTGCACACATGAATATGCATGCACTCTTTAGGATTGTAGTTTCCAATTTGTATGTGCACATGCATGCATGAACACACATATGAAAATATCCGTAGGCATAAACGTGCCATTATTTGTTGAATTATTTTGGGATCTATTGTCACCTTTCTTAGGCTCCACTTTATGGTTGATTACTCACTTTGAGAAATTTTTCTATCTTGAAGCATTGAAAGTAGGGTATGTAAGGACTTTGGGATTGTTAAATGAAGTGTTTGATCCTCCATAATTGCTACCAAAGTTGCCATGTTTAGCAACAATCCTTTGTTGTCCAATAGAAGCCTCTATAGGAATATCCTTTCTATAATTACGAGCATACCTCTCTGCTAACTCAATGTCTTGGAATAGTGTGGTGGGTTTTCTTAGCCATTATATCACCTAATTTTAGGAGTATGTTCCTCCTGACCATTCCTTTTTTGTCCATATCAGCTGCAGAAGTTGGCCTTCTATATTAAGCTCTCAATGATGGATCTCCCCCTTCTAGAGGATTTCTTCTAGAATATCTAGATAGCAATGGTCGTAGAGGTAGTTGTAGTCGTCGTAGTCGTGGTTGTAGTAGTGGTGGTGGTTTTCTTGTTTGTTGTTGTTGTTGTTGTAATAGTTTTTTTTGTTTTATTGTTTATTGTTGTCTAGTTTTCTTATTTGTTATTGTTGTTGTAGTAGTGGTAGTAATAGTAGTTTTTTCTTCTTTTCTTGTTTTTAGTAGTAGTAGTAGTAGTAGTAGTAGTAGTAGTGGTAGTGGTAGTGGTAGTGGTAGTGGTAGTGGTAGTGGTAGTAGATATATATATGTTTTGTTAAAGGAAATGAGAGAGGGGGAGGAAGAGAAAAAGGAAGAAGGAACAAGAGAGAGGGAATAAACATACAGCATAATAAAGAAAGAGAAAAAGAGAGAGATGGAAGGAGAGGAGATAATGAATGGATAAAAAACAAAGAGAGAGTGGTGGCGAGGTCCGGTGAGGTCCAATGCAATACCACGAGACGGGAAACACTCCGGCATACGTTAATTTGTGGGTGGGTGGTTGGAGACTTTACATACATTAATTTTTGCCGAATTACAAGAGAAGAAATCCCTTCTCAAACAATTTAAGAAAGAAAAAAAGAATGATAACAAAAATAACGCCGATTTTTCTGCGAGCCACCCGCATGTCAGATTTCCCTGAAATTACGTCGCATCGATATTCTCCTTCACTTCACAATCGTCGCCTCATCTATAATTGACGACGACCGTCTTCAAAATCAACAATTGCCCGCCATGCATCCTGCTCAAATTGTCATCATCTTCGCATCTTTTATCGCAGTCGTCAATCAATCTTCCATGCCTCCGTTCAACTACACACAAGCCATCGAATCAAATTCTGCCTTTCAGAATCTCATGCCGTCGTGTTTTCAAAATCAGCCATCGCCATTAAGCCGTTTTGCCACGACTTATGCACAAGCTCCTTCCGAGATCTTCTCCAAACTTTAGATACAATGACCATGTCCTCAAAACATGCAGTAAAACATGACTGTAAAGTCATTAGCAGTAAACACATAGCCTTCTGTCGATTAGGCCAATTTTTTAAAAGCACACTCTCTTTACAATCTGCTGCAGTCAATCAACAAAATCCTGGCACAAGCACGGATCTTTAGATAGCACGGAACTTTAGACATCTATCCATATAGAAAAAAAAGAGAAATTTTCTAGATACTTATCAAAGTATCTAGAAAAAGTCTCAACTATTAGTGATATAGTAAAATATTCCTGTATAGGAATTTCAAAATTCTCTAGTTATCCATGTAGTGAAATTTTACTATATAAACAAACTAGTTAGAACTAATCATATAGTATATTTTATATATAAGAAAACTAGTTGCAATCATGTAGATAGTTTTAAGAATTAATATTATGGTAAAAAATATAAATTAAAATAATAGAAATAATTAAAAGATGTTATCTTCATTAATAAAGAGGTCAATTCAAGATGCATATATCATCAATACTCAAAGGTTTATTGTGATTTTTTGTGACGTGAAATTTCTCTCTATAGAGTAACCAATCCACGAGAGCTTTTCTCATGACTGGCAATGTTTGCTCATTGCGTCCTCCTAAAAAAGTAGGATCTCTCTTAATAACACCATATGTAGATTTTAATTATGCATATAGTTCATCAATGGATTGGATGTCTAATATTTGAGGAGAATGGTTTATTGGTCTTCCTCTTCAAAGGCATTAACAATCATAAGTTAATTAGCTACTCTATTGTCTTAATATTAGTGTGTTACTACATCATAAATTAGTGTGCTACTACATCATAGATTAGTGTGCTACTACATCATAAGTTAATTAGCTACTCTATTGTCTTAATATTTAATAACATGCTATCGTGTTTTCAAAATCAGCCATCGCCATTAAGCCATTTCGCCACGACTTATGCACAAGCACCTTCCGAGATCTTCTCCAAACTTTAGATACAACGACCATGTCCTCAAAACATGCAGTAAAACATGGCTATAAAGTCATTAGTAGTAAATTGATCAATCCGCCATTATCCAGAAATGAACTTTAGACACCTATCCATATAGAAAAAAAGGAGAAATTTTCTAGATACTTATCAAAGTATCTAGAAAAAGTCTCAACTAGTAAAAGTGGAACACTTTACAAGTTAATGACATAGTAAAATATTCCTATATAGGAATTTCAAAATTCTCTAGTTATCCATGTAGTGAAATTTTACTATATAAACAGACTAGTTAGAACTAATCATATAGTATTTTTTATATATAAGAAAACTAGTTGCAATCATATAGATAGTTTTAAGAATTACTATTATAGTTAAAAAATTAAATCAAAATAATAGAAAGAATTAAAATATGTTATCTTCATTAATAAAGAGGTCAATTTAAGATGCATATATCAACAATACTCAAAGGTTTATCGTGATTTTTTGTGACGTGAAATTTCTCTATAGAGTAACCAATCCACGAGAGTTTTTCTCATGGCTGGCAATGTTTGCTCATTGTGTCCTCCTAAAAAAGTAGGATCTCTCTTAATAACACCATATGTAGATTTTAATGATGCATATAGTTCATCAATGGATTGGATGTCTAATATTTGAGGAGAATGGTTTCTTGGTCTTCCTCTTCAAAGGCATTAACAATCTACATTTTAGAAATACAACATAGATTAGTATGCTACTACATCATAAGTTAATTAGCTACTCTATTGTCTTAATATTTAATAACATTGAGTTACCGATGAAGTTCTTGATGGCAATTCTATATTAGAAGGATCCACACTTTTTGATGGCTCGACATGGTTGAGAGCCTATAGTATAGATAAGAAAATAAAGTTAACAAAATTAAATTATGCCACATTTAGTAAAAAGAAATGCAAAGAAGTACCTTAGATAATTTCTTTATTTTGCCCTTACTCTCCTTTTGTTGTTGCTTGCTTTGCTGCATTTTCTCACTCATCTTATCACAATAAGTTTGTAATTATATATAATTTATTTAATACATATATTAAAATAAAATATCAAGAGATGGCTAAGCATACCTTTCATACATGAAGACTTTTTCGTGCTACTTCAACCTCCTCAGGATCTTGGATCATATCTTGTGGAAGAGAGTGTTCACTACTACATAAACCCTATAATACAAGAAAAGTAAAACTTAAAATAGAATATCTTTTAATTTAAAAGTATACAAAAATTAAGAATATATGTATATATTCCTCATAAAGATGGAATTCCTTGTAGTAGCTCCATAAAACTATGATCTGAGTTTAAATAGTCCTGAAACATAGGTTAAGTGTTAGAGACAATCAAATGGAAAAAGTCTACAATCCAAGGTATACTAACCATTTCATTAATTTTTTGACATTTTTCAAAAGCAGAAATTGAAACAAGAGGCGGATCATCATTGTGAGATTCCAACTAATACAAGCAAGAAAATTGAAGTCAATATCAAAAACTAAAAACTCCAAATATTTAAATATTTAAATGAGTGAACGATGTACATACATGTGTTGCACTATTCTTAGAAAAGATACATTGTTCTTCCACAATAAGTTGTGGATAATACACCTCGTCACTTGTATCCTAAAATTTTAGAGAAAATATAATGAAAGGTAAATATATCTAAGAAACTTAAAGTGAAATGATTATAATAAAGATAAAGATAATAAAAATTATAAAATAGAAAAAATAAAACTTGAGATGAAAATTGCAAATCTTACAGGTTTTTGTTGCATATCTACTTGCTCGAAGCTATGATTCTTCTATTAAAAAAACATAGTTGTGCCAATCAGTACCAATTTCTTATGTATATAATCTATGGTGAGAAATTTTGATAAATAAGTATGCTTACTAAAGATATATCCACCAAAGATGATCTTTTCCTCTTGAGTTTCTTTCTGAGATTTTGAGCAACAGAAAGATAGTATAGATATACATCCTCCTTTTTCCAAAGGTAAGTAGCACCAAGAAACTCAAGGGGTAAAATTTGATCATAGTTTTGATCTATGATCTCTAAAATTCTATGTTTGTCATCTTTATTATTATGAAACCGCAAATCCTTGCCAATCTCATGGCTCTTGATCCAATTATACACTTTTCTGTGATTAGCACAATACCTAACATTTTGCGTATCTCGATAGTATTTTAGTAAAAATGGTTTTCCAAACTCATCTTGGTCTTCTCGACTAATCCTTTTAGGTGGTTTGAAAATTTGGTCATATGTAGGAGTCTTCATCAAAGATACATCCCCTATTTGTATACTCTTGATTTGCTTTTGAGGTGGCAACTGGACTCTTTTACTTTGTATTGAAACTGGTTTGCTCATGCTTACTGTTTGTTCGGAACTATAATTCTTTGATTTCAATTCCTCAATTTTTTTTTGTAGAGTGATGATAGTTTGCATCATTGAATCTAGAGTTTGTTGACTTGGGGAGGCCATGAGACAAGCTAAAATTAAATCAAGAAACTATGTTAATATTCAACCAATAAAGAATCAATTAATCATATAAAAAGGATACAACAATGATCGCACTCTCTTTTTCTCTCTCTCTCAATGATTTTAATGGGCTTTTAAGTTTTTAAAAAAAAACCATACAACAATACAATATACAACTATACAAACCATGAGACAAGCTAAAATCAAACAAGATACAAGCTAAAATCAAATTTACAACTTTATATGCTAGTATTTCTCAAACAAGAGATTACATCCATAGATTAATCTTCTTCAAGCAAGAAATTTTCTCATTCTTTATAAAAATAAATAACAATAATCACACATGCACACATACACACAAAGGTCCAACTACTTATACATGAGACACAACATGAGCTATATCCACGAGATACCGTCCTAATATACAAACATCCATAGATAAAGCATTATGATATACACAATGGGATGGCAATCAGATAATGATGTCCATTATGACCAATGCTACTAGCACCCATTTGGATCTCCAAGAATGCAACACAAACACACACACACTCTCTCTAAAGCAGTCAAGTTACATCACGTGATCTCCACACTATTGGAACATCTATAAACTCTTCAATTGATAATGTTACTCTCCTTCTCTTTGTAACTTCAAAGTTTGACGTTACCATGCTACACAAGTTCCAATCCCTCCAAATATCTGAATCATCAATATCAATTCTCCATGTACTTCTATTATGATCACACTTCAACCATGACAAGTTGAACCTTTTTTCTTCATAATTTACCTCTCTTATCATTGCATGAATGTACTCCCCATCCATGTCATCATCATGTTTTCTTACCAACACAATATCATATTTTTCTAACCGAGGTGGTATACAACCAACTGCCCCTATTTGTAATAATCTTGTTCTTTGAATTAAAACTTTTACCTCATATGCAACAAGTCTATTATGTAAAGGTAAAGGAACAAACTTATGCAACAAAGAACTCAATGGTCTTATGCAATCCCATGTAAATGGAAGTTGTTGAGTTTTTAGTATACTCATTTCCATGATTGGATCTATAAGTAAGCATTCTTCATTTTCTTTTACAGTTATGCATTGCTTGTAATATTTTCCACAAAAAAATGTGTAATACTCTCCATCCCATTGAATGGAAAAAGAATTAGTGAGTCTTGCTTTCCAATGACCTATACTTTCTAACGTACTACAAAAAGTGTCAGTGTTTACCATGATGTCATCTGCGATCTTTTATATTTCTCCATTATAAAGAATTATTATATATATGGTAACTAGATGTCCTACTAGTGCATTCTCTTGAAGACCAAGAAATTGCGCAATATATTTTTGTTCTTCTGATGAAAGGGGCCTATGTTCTCTTCTCTTGTTTGTGATTAAAATACATTTTTCACACATCATTATGTTACAAGGATATTGGGAATCATCTCTTTCAAAAAGTTTCCACGTCTCCTTTGCCTTCTCAATTGAAGAAACCTCCACAATGCTATTCTCATGAAATGAATAACAACACGGTGTCTGGTAATCAGTGAAAGCATAACCATCAGGTAAAACAAGACATGCATGTACTTGGATAAGCATTCTTTCATGTGACAAAAGCCCATCTACTTCCATTTCTAATAACTTAAATATTGAAGTGAAGAATGTCCTCTTATAATAATTTACATAGCTCAAAGTCACAACACCAATACACATCATGCGATCCATGTCTCAATATGCCATCTAGTAGTTCTCCATTTCCTGCAGCGTGTTCTAAGGGAGAAGAAGTAGAACCAAAGGCTTCTTCCTTTTGAACTCTCCAAGCAGAAAATAAAGTATGTACAACACCTAAACATTCTTTTGACTAACCAATACATCGACTATGACTATAGAAGGCATGTGCAATATCTATGAGCAACAAACCTAGGTCAAAAATTGACTTTGGTATCTCATCAATTATACCTAAAATATATGGTAAGCACCATTGGATGAAATTTTGGTTCTCTTCGGCCTTAAAGCTTTCATAGTACTTACTTGGATTACGAGGCCACCATCCATGACGAATAGAGGGTGGAGAGAGCTTATAAGCCTTTTCACAACAAAAATCTATCATCTTTTTCTTTTCATTGGACATGGCTCTCATGAGTACTCGTATGTATTTTTGAAATATATTTAGAGATAACACATGCATCGCATCATATACCAAGTCTATTGACAAGTTAAAACCATACAAATCATACAGTATCCATAGAATAGACTCTCCAGCTAATCCTGCAAGCTTTAGTTTTCCATCCTTTTTAGCTTGTGTGGATGCCCTCTTTGAACTTGATAAGGCATCAATCATTTCACCTATGGACTGTTGGATTGAAGGATATCTTGCTTGAAATCGACTACCATCGTAAAGGTAACGTCCTTGGAATGAGGGATTACTAGTATCAAGAGTAGCTTGGGCTTTGTCTCTACGACAAAATAATTTCCCACCATCTTTGAAGGATCCTATTTTGCATTGTGCAGGATGATCCCCTGTAACCATCATTAGCATTAATCTAACAACACAAAAGTTTGATTGTCCCATTGGATTTTCAAAAATCTTTTCTACAGGGTAGTTGTATGACGCGTGCATACCATTTATGTAAAGGTCTTGTAGCTCACTAACAAGTGGTCTTAAAAAAGTTTGAAATACATCAGGAGTATTACGAATAAATTTAGAGCAACTAAAAGGTATGAATAAAACAGGAATAATGCCTAATATGGAACCCTTCCCACCATTAAGGACCTTAATTTCAACCACACCACAGTCCTTTTGAGCGGTACGAGAGGCTTGGAAGCCATCCCAATGTAAAAGAAGTGCCAAGTTTCGAGGATCACCTCTACACATTTTCTTTTTACATTTGTTGAGATGTCGACATTTTTTATAAACAAAATTATACTCTTGCATATCTTGGTCAAAACCTTGTTCCAGAACTATTGAAAAACAAGACCTTGGAAAAGTTGTATATACTTTCCCACATGTAGGGTTGTTGCCCGCAACAACCATCTCATACTCAGCATCAGGATTCCAAAAATCTTGATATTCACGACACTTTGTTCCATCCCAAAACTCGTTTATGAATTCTGGTTGCATATGGATATCTTTCCCTAACCAGCTTGTTTTATGATGCCACATGCTTAGGAAATCATGATAAAGTGTCCTGGATCGCCCTAAAAGCTCTAATTGTTTCTTTAGAGGTAAATAATCAATAGCTAACATTTCTCTCCTTGGTTTATTGCATTTTTTACACTTTTCACAACATTCAATACATAGTATTCTTTTTTGCATATTTTGTTTGCAAGAACACAAGACTACATCTTTGGCATAAGAATCTTCTTTACTAGGTGTAAGAAGTTCAATTTTATGATCATTGTTTTTACTTCCAATGCAAAACCTATAGCACTCAGGTTGGACCATGCCAAGACCATGATACATAGAGTCAAGTTGCTCCCAAGATGTCGGGACTCTCACTCCATCAAGGTTTCCATCCCATGTATCAGGTAGTTGCACTAATAGCTTACTTAAACTTGACTTGCACTCTTCAACTCTTTGAGCCCTAGCCCTTGGATTGCCCATGTCTTCAAATAATAATTGAAGCATCTTCTCTTGTGCACTAATTGATATTTGGTTCTCATCCCAAAGAGCTTGAAGCACAAATATTTTTTGTATAGTTTGTTGATATAATGATGGCCCAGTAATAGATATGTGGTTGTCTATAGAAGGATCTATATGAGGAGACTCAGCATGGTTAATTGAGTTGTTGTCATGACTGAAGGGGGGACTTATAGAAGTATTGATAGTTTGATCATTGCCTTGTTCATGTTGCCTTTCATTAGAAGGAGTAAGGCCAATTTGCATACTTAGTGCATCATATTTGGCCTTCAACTCCTGGTGCCTAAGAAAATTTTGTGGACCGACACTCCTCCCACCATTACAATATACAAGGCAATCGCACCACCTATGTCATCTATTTAAATCATCTATGTTAGTTTCACCATGCATTGGAGATGATTCTTCGTGCCTTCGGTTCTCAAGATGATCTCCTTGCACATTTGAGTCCCTTGGTTCACTAGGATGTGATCTTTCTAGAGAAGAATGCATAATCCCAAGCATGTCATTTTTAGTGTGTCTAAAATAAGTACTACGATTCACTAATTGCCAACCTTCAGTACTATGTGCACACTTATAGTTACATGTACATTTTCTTAATGTGCTTGTAGAAGAAGACATCTCTTACTTGAGTATATTAAATCTTCAATCCAAGGTTGATGAAATTATGAGCTCCACAATTAAAACTCCAAGACTGCAAAAAAACCGACCCATAACATAGTTTACATTAATAACATATTTTAGTTGCGCAGTTAATATCATAGTCTATACTAGTTTAGCAATAGAGATACATTTAAAACCATACTTTGTAGTTAATATCATGGTCTATACTAGTTTGTTCTTCTCATCCTAGCCTTGATCTCAAGAGCAAGAAGAAAAGAGGGTTCATGAGGGACATGAGAGCCTTACACTATGAGAATGAAGATTGCAAGAGAAGAGATCCTCGCACTATGGGTACGATTTTGTATTAAACCTTGATCATAAGAAAGAAATGCTACAACAATATCTAAGTAAGTTTCCTTTTTGTTCTAGGCACATCTCTAGATGCCAAACATTCCCATCACATAAGGTAATAAAGATTAGTAATTAACTACTACTAGTTATCTAACCAAAATTTTCTTGATGCATAGAATGAGATGATTTTCTAGCAAGATTAAAGGAAGGCCCATGGGTACGATTTTAGTGGAAGGACACTGAGATCACTACTGCATGCAGAGAACTCTACTGCATGCAGTTTTAACAATATCCTCCTCCTCTCTGCGAGACATGCGATGGGTTTTACCAGTAGTGATCGATCTCCATCTACCAGTAGCTTTGACTTGAAAATTAGTGGAGTTTTGTGATGGGGGCGACCTATTGATCAATAGGCTCCAACCGTACTAGCCTGCAGCTGCCTATTTGTAGTGGCCGCAGTCAGCCCTTAAATACCACTTTCCTGGAGTTGCAATGAAGAGCTTCAGCATGCTCTTGGGTGCAGGTGGATGTGGCTCTATATATGCGGGCGTGCTCTTGGGCGCAGGCGGATGTGGCTCTGTATATGCGGGTGCACTCCCGGATGGTAGGGAAGTGGCAGTGAAGGTGTTGGAAGGTACTACATTAATGATAAGGCAAGGAGCACATCAACGCAAAGAATTTTTAGCAGAGATAGCCGCACTGGTGGGGAGTGGCAAGCTGTAGTATGGCTTCATTGGTAGCAAAGAAATCGAAGGCAAGGTAAGGGCTACAAGGATAGAGCTGCAGGAGTCCTTCTTTTCTTTGCTACACCGTGATAGGTCTCAGAAGCCCACCACACATCGTGGCTAAACGTGCAGAGAGGCCCTCAGCAAAGTAGTATGTGTCCCGTTGGATAGCATCGCTTGAATGAGATGTGCACGCAAATAGTTCATCCAGGAGTAAGTTTGCAAGGTGTGTGTCTCTCCAAGCCACTGCTTCTGCACATGCCAGGAGTAGGTCTACAAGGTGGAGGCCATGATCTTGATGATGATGATGCATATCATCATAGTCGTTGTCATTGTCCTTGAGAGCATTCATTGTGTTAGTTTGAATACCCTTGCCTATTGTAATGGATTCTTCTAAGCGCTTACATGAGCTTAACCCAGTGACTATGGCGGCTTTTGCATGGGGGATAAATCTTTTGGCAAGTCTAGAAATCATGCCTGTTTTATCTTGGCTTAGTGCCATACAGGACCGTTTATTGCTGCTATGGGTTCTGCAAGCCTCATCTCATTGTTATTGTTATTATTGTTATACACAGCATGAGTACCATACATTGGGCCATGCTGGAGATCGCACTGGTTGGAACTATTGCTTTTTTCTATGTAAGGTACTAGGAGAAATTGCCCATCTTGATCTACCCAAAGTCCTGCATCATTGGATTGTAGCATGTTGTCATCTCTTGTTTCATCTCCTTTGAATCAAAGCTTTCTAGAAGAGAGGCTACAATTCTAGCACTGATAGTTGTGAGATGGAAGGTGATATGTAACTAGTCACCTATAATCTCTAGCTGGAAGTATTCAGCAGTTGAATCTGTGGCATACACTCATGTAGGCTAGTATGCAATCCAAAGCTTGAACTATTACAACTAATGTGTACTATGAGGTGAACTCTAGACTCGGATTGTATGTAGTACTATGAAGTGAAGCTTAGACTTTGACAGTATGTAGTACTATGAGCTGAAGCGTAAACTCTGACTGCATGTAGTGCATGATCAATATGTGAGCTGTATAGTTTAACGTTGAAGTCTGAATCTGTGAACATAGTGTAAATTACCTATTGAAGACATGATTTGCCCTTCATACAAAGATTAAAGTCACTATATTTATGCAATGTCAAGATAGTATAAATGAAAGCATGTAATTTTGGTTCTAGATATAACTTGCCTTGAAAGATGTGATAGAAGTCAACCTCAATGCGATGGAAGACACATAGAATGACCTCCCAACTTCCCTTTGTGAACACTGTTCATTAATATAAAGACTACTATAATTACAATACAATGGATCAAAAGCAAATATTCAAAGCGAAAATTTATAATTATAAATCTTTATATCTTTTTAAAAATTATTCTTAATTTTTTTAAAATATAAGTTTTATTACTAACGCTTTACTCCTATTGGTCTAGAGCCATCTCTTCCTTAATTATCCTGTTATAAGAAGCTCATTGAACATCCTTTAGATACAACTCAAAAACAATTAAAAAGAAGAAATCTTTCCCAAACACTTCCTTAAAGTGATGGGGTCAAATTTTGTAAACATTGGCATTAGTTGATGAGCACATAAGTGGGTATGAGGCCAAGATAAGGGATTTGAAACTTGAGGAAAAATGAGGGAAAACAAAAGGATAGGAAGAGTGAGGAAGACTAATGGCTTGGAGCTAGGTGTAAGCTTGCTCTTTCTTGTGATGAAGAGTCCAAGTGGGGCTCTAGAGCAACATACTTGTCAAAAGTAATGGTGGTTGTTATAGAGGAAGGTTTATGAGGGAGGGGTGTGAGTGTAAAGGAGGTGGTTGAGAGGTTCCCTGATTAGTGGAGTATATAGGAGGTATATTGTGACATGAGGAGAGTGTAGTGAGTTGTATATAGAAGTCGATAGGAAGATCAAGATAGGCAAGGGGAGTTCAAGGTGCTATTGCTATTGACATTTATCTAGCACCAAAGTTCCTATCATGATTAGAGGAATCACTAGAGCTACTTGAGGGAAATACGCCATGTGAGTTGTATACAAGATGAGTCGTGTTTGTGCAATTAGTGGATGATATAATCCCCCAAGGGAATATGGATGAGCATGAAGTCAATGCCAATGATCTAGATGGATGTGAGGTTGGATGTTGACAATGTCTCTTTTCCTTAGTAGGCATGGTGGATTCCTTTCTAATAAGGGGGAGAGATTGGTTTCCTTAGTAGGCATGGTGGATTCATTTCTAGTAAGACTTGACAAGGTAAGACATGTTTCCACACTCAATGAACATATAGCAATAAGCTTGGAGAATGGTAAGTTCAGCATATGAGGCATATTGAAGGGGGCCAACATTGTTGGAGACCTTGAGACAGTTGCAATATAGGAGGAGAGGTATGTCCTATGCATGAATCATGGTGTAGTAGACACGTGGCTCTCATGATGTCTTCACATGCACACTGTCAGTGTAATGCTGCCAGTAGACTGGGACCGACCAGGCATCAGGAACATAGTGCATCAGGAATAGCGGGGAGCACAGCAGAGCAGCCACCGCACAAAGCATCCATGGCTTTGACCATTGCAGCCTTACGGTGTTGAAGTAATTTATGCTGGGAACCTCCACGATGCAAACATGCACCAGCAGCGACAGGATGACGTCGAAGAAGTAGAAGAAGGTGAGTACCATCATGAATCATTGGATGTGCTATGATCGAGGTAGAAAATGAATGGTGGCCTTCTAATGTACGTTTTAACATTGATGGGGATGACGCTGATGTTTTGATCTGAATGCGTCCTGATTTGGATGAAGCCTGTGATTGATTCGTGAATGACTGAGACTAGAGTCGGAGATAAATATCGGGGAGAGAGGGACAGAGACAGACATGTAGTCAAGAAGAGCCCATTTCGACAGAGGCTTCTCCAGAAACCACTAGGACTATTGTGGTGAGCATAGATCTAGTTGAGGATCTGGCAAAGGATGAAGAAGGTGCAGATGATGGTGGTGTTGTCGCTCAATGTCAGGTCCCTGCAAATTTGAACACCGTCTGGAAAAGCAAGACCACGACAAGCTGGTACGATGCATGCATTAGTATTTCTTTAGCTGGTTCACAAACATTGCTTTCTTTGCTGAGGATGCACTTGCTAGCATGACTGGATGTTGCACTTGTGTGCTGCCTCCAAAGAACACAGAAGATTCTATGGCCTCATCACCATTTCCCAGAATACCACAGTCTGTGGCAATTGCTTTTGCAGTACTGATGTGATCAGCTGTCACCAGTCTGATCGTCATGCCAGCATTTCAAGAAACAAGCACAGCATTAGCTATTTCAGGCCTGCATTCATCCCGTAGCCCAAAAATGACAAGGAGAGTCAGCTCATCCTTTGGGAGCTCATCACTCAGATTTTCATGTAGGAGAGGGAGGAGCTACATGCCCACATTGCAATGGCAATTAATCGAGTCTCACCATGCAGTAGGTAAGGCCCAATTATTGCTTGCATACTTGTATCCACCATCTTGAGTTTTTTGTTTTGGGGTTTAACTTAACAAATGATTGATAGGCTTGAGAAGTTTTCGTATCTTTAATGATTGGCAGCTTGCATTATCAGAAGAATTCCACTGGATTGGTATTTTACCCACTATGAGAAGTTGAAGTTGCAGCACTCTCATAATTCATGTCGAGATTTATCTCTAACATCATCATTTTGCTGGTTTTGAACTTGGGTAGTAGATGATTGAACTTGGGTTTTGAACTTGCAAGCTTTATTAGGAGCAAGTTCAAAAGTTTTGGGTCACCATGGTAGATTCCTTCAGGGATCACCAACCTACTCTTCCCCAACCAATCTGGAAGTACATGATTTTTATCAAGGGTAGTGCTTCTAGCCTTCTTACTGCTGAGCCTCTTTCTGATCATGTTGCAATGCAAGGAATGTAAAATCTGGCATAGGAGGTAAGTAAAGTACATGATTTTTATCAAGGGAATGCAAAATCTGGTTGGAGCCTTTAAATTCCCAGTTGATATGCTCATGTATGAAGCATTTTCAATTGCAGCAGGTCCTTCAATGTAATTGGGAAAGGCCACAGATCGTGTCCTAGATCACTTGCTTGGTATGACAGGACTAAAAGTTATTGTTGCTCTGATGATCATTGTATACAATTGCAAGCTTCTAATCTTTAGCAATGTGACCAATTATTCTTTTGAAGTATTAGATGCAATGACCTCGACTGGTCATGGATATGGCAATGCATTACATGTCTATACTATATCATTGTCATCTCCATCTTGCAAAAAGCCCATGACTGTCCATCTTGCATGTCAATGCCCATGACTATCAATCGTGCTATTAATGTATAAGGTATTGACCAATTTTTTTGTTGCTGTTGGTGCTGCTGATATCCGCAAGATGTCAAAGCGGTACTGCTGCACAGTATAGGGATGCATGCAGGAAAAAGGAAGGGGTGGAGGACCACCATGACACTATTTTCCATTCTGCCACTTCGCAGATCCATCAGACTTGGTAGCTCTTAATGCAGCAAGGCAAGTAATAGCTGGTGGTGATGAATATGGTCAGGCAAGTAATAATAGAATTTCTCTCCCATGAAGCTGTTCTTGGTTTCATGGCTGGTATGGCTAGCTATCTCTATTGGCCTTGAATAGATTTAAAAGCCTACTCATGATCTCTATTGCATCTTTCACTTGGATCACAAATGTTGTTTCTATTTTACAGATATGTAACAGATGATACAAGCTTAAGGACCTCAACAGCTTGGTTACCTCCATCTTACGACCTATGAATAGTTACCCTGACTTTAGCTTATAACCATCCCCCATCAAGTAGGAGATTAAGCAGTCCCTAGCTACTAGGATAGTTCGTATCAAGGCCCCTAAAGTGGTCAAGATTGATGTGGCCAACTTCAGATCATTAGTACCAAAGCTTACTGGGCAACGTCCTTCCTCAAGACTCAGCTGTAATAGAAATAATAAGAGTATCATCAATGTACAGGAGAGCAGTAAGCTATTGCAACCAGAGGAAGAGAAAGTTAGTGCTATCTCTATAGGAGAACAACAACCCAAAATGGACATTTCTGCTCTGATACAGTTGATATGATGCTCTGATGCATGGTTTGGTGCCATGGTCAACAAGTCAGAGACCTATAGCAATAGTTTATTCTAGACATTGCCAAGCAAGGGTGTGGTTCATTCCACATACACCCAATTATAAGCCAGCTGACGACCATAGTGCATTGAAAAGATGATCATTATAATATATTGATGACAGTACAGCCATACTATATTAAAAAAACGTATTACAAAGAAGCTTATAATACATTGCAAAATTGTACCTGGACTGGAGCTTAGTGATGGTGACCGATACTGAAATCTATGACATCTCTATATTTCAGGCCTTATCATGCTGTGGGGGAAAAAATTAAAATGCACCAATGAGTCGATGAGAGTCCAGCAGATTAGAAATATTAACACTTCTTATGATGAACTATGATTAATATTATATTATAGGAGATGATGATAGGTACGTGCTATTCAGCTTATTAGATAACCCTTCAATCAAGAGATGTACTTTCGAGTACATGCGCGCACACTTGGAGATTGCAGAATATTACTAAGCTGCGTCGATCGAATGATGTGGTACAATATTGTCAAACTCCAGAAAGCTCGACAGCAAGCTGAGTACTGTTGCTTCTTGACTCAAGACTTCTCAAGTGTCTTTTCTTTCTCTATCATGAAATCTGTGCACCTCTGCTCAGTTCACAGAGTATGGCCTGCTATGTTGTAGAATGGAAAAAGATACTCATCATTCCTTGTTACTTCCTCTTTGACTAGCTCAAGTATGAGGTGGCTTGGGATTGATACTAGGCATGCTAGTATCCCTATCCTTGAGAGATCCTTGAATATGGTTCTAGTAAAATGATGATATTGCTCAAAAAGAGGGGAAGAGAAAGACAACAATGGAAGCTGTGAAAACAGAGAGAAATGTACTCTCTCTTCTTCCATTATTCATTCATTGTATAACACACAAAAGATGCTAAGTCTAAGTCATGCCTACAAGGTATGAAAGTAGGTCACCAATAATTGACTAGACACCTCTAATGTGTCTGACTGACTCAGAAAAGAAGAGAAGGTGGGAGTTCCAAAACGTAATAGAGGGAAAATATATTAAGGTTAGTGTTTCAACGGTAGGATGAGAACTTTTTTTTAAAAAATTGAGTTTATCAATATTTATTTCTCTATTTATTTTTTGAAGGATTCTAGAAAAAGATAAGTCACATGATCATATTGATAGCATCACCAATTTGTTATAAAATCTTACCCAACCCCCCCCCCCCCCCCCCCGACCTTCGATGACTCAACTCTTGGTGATTTTTGGTGCGTGCACTGCATCAACTATTTCTGCGAGTACAGTGAGTAGACTTTGTCGATCATCATCATTCCAAACGCAAGTCTTGTAGAGATTTTCAATATCTCATCAAAATTGGAAAACTTAAAAGGATCTTGGTAACACTCAAGATTCTTTAAATTAAAAATGTTTTATCTCATCAGTGATAATGTTAGCTACCAAGACTCGTGGAATTATTTACATATCTAATAGAGTCTACATCTCCAATAGACCTGTTTCCAACATCTAGTGTCTAATTGGATCTTATATATCCTTTAATATTCATATCTACCCAATGCTTCAAATCAATTTGCATATGTTGTTGACGATGGCACCTTAATATCTCAACAAATACCCCAATGACTTGTTGTTGGTATATTATTATAGACAAGGTCTCTTAAAAATAATCCTAATTGTTATCCCAAAAATATATTTGTAATATAGACTATGTCTCTGTAATAGTCTACATCTTTGGCTCAACAAACAAAATTTTGTTGATGTTGATTATTCAGCCTTTAAGAGAGAATTAGGTTTGTCTATACTAGTCATGGGATCGTTTCATGGTTTTGCTTTGGAGATCTTAAAAAAAAATAAAACACAAATTGGATAAGAATATGAAAGGTCATTAGATGATGTAAAAGTAGAGTCAACCTTTTATTTTGATAGGTAAATACACTTACTTTTTGTTTTTAAGTTTTGAATTTCATTAGAGAAAATAGTTTCGTGTGCATATTGTGGGAGCTATACATGTGTATATGTGGAGTTAAAGTCATATGCTCTTACTTAGCAATATGCACGAGGGAGGGAGAGAGAGAGTGAGTGAGTGAGAGAGAGGCATGATTGCCTCTAAGGCAATCATGTCTCTCTCTATAGAAATATTCTTTTTAAATTTTGTAGGTAGACACAAATTGTGTTTGGGGTCCGACTCCCCTTGAGTTTTCTTTTTAAATTTTGCAGGTAGACTCCTCGGTAGACACAAATATTCTAGCAGAGTAGAAATATTAGTTCTTCTCATGAACTATGATTATCATATTATATAGAGGAGATGATAATAGGTGCTAATTTATATTAGCTGTCAATTAATTAGATAACCTTTTTTAAGAGATATGCTTTCTTACCTTAGAGCTATACAGATTTTTAGGCCGCAATGAAGATGTGCTAGAATAGTATGATGTAGAGAACGTTAACTTCAACTAGCTATCGAGTGTTGTTTCGTTCCCTTTCGCCTAGTAGCCCATCCACAAAGTATGATCCATTGTTTTGTTCTAGAATGAAGAAAAGGAAAAAGAAAAAAAGTTGTGGTTTGGGAAAGGCAGGAATTCCAAATGTAACAGAGGGAAAATATATTCAGTTTGGTGCTTGCAATGGTAGGATGAGAAATTTCTTTTTAAAATTTTTGTTTGATTTTATAATTAATTATTAAAACGACATCTAATGGAGGGTTCTTAGCTTGCATTGATTCACACTTCTCAGACAGTTGAGGCAATAGTAAAAAAGTGTTTGTGAATACTACACACGCTATGCACACGGAAAATATTACTACCTTGTCCAAGCCGTGATTTGGGGTGGGTGTCTCTATTGTCCAGATGTCAATTTCTTCTTGAAATTCTCTTTTTTCTTTCTAAACAATTCTAGTAAAAGAGAAGTCGCTTCAATGTCTCACTAGTGATATTTGTAGTTTCCAAGTCTCGAGTGGACCTGTTTGTATATCTAATAGAGTCTACATCTTTAATATATATTTTCTCCATACATTACAATGTAGAATGAAGCATTCACAATATTAGCACGATCATTTTTACCAAGATTTAAACAAACTTGGTGAGAATTTCCACCAAATGGTAACACTTTGCTTGCACATACTTTTTCGATTTGCATTATACCCTTTAAGAATACAAGTTATAGTTGTAGCATCCTTACCTTGCATGTGAATATCAAAGAGAACAAGTTGTGAAAGCATACACCTAGTATGCTAGGAGTACACTGATAGTCTGATGTAGCAACACCTTACCCTGCATGTGAATATCAAAGAGAACAAGTAGTCCAAGCATGCATCTAGTACTGCCTAGTGCATATAACTTAGAGCATTGGGAAAATGTCAACTCCCTCATAGAGATGTTGTGCTACCTCAACGACAACACACCAATCTTTTTGAACTGCCATGCTAGAAAGACCATCTTGATATGACGATCATGAAGAATCTTAGGATACTGATGATGTGTGGAGTCGGGGTTGCCTTCCTAAATTCATTGCCTTGCATAAGCCTTGCATGTGAATATCAAAGAGGAGGTGTAGTCGAAGCATGCAACCAATCCCAACTAGTGTACTGGGAGTACATTGACAATCAGATCTAGTAGAGCCACATCTCCATGTATACCAGTCAAAAGTCTAATAAGTTGGATTAGAAATAATTAAGGATATTAGTTCGTAAGGTTCTAAGCTCTTCAAAATTTTTAAGGTTGTAAGGTCTTCAAAATTTTACTGGTAGTGTAGAAGCAGAACCCATATGCAAGTTGGGAGATGGGAGTTTCGTATCATCTTGTGATTTTTTAAAATTTAAGATCAAAAGAAGGTCATGGTGTTTGGATTTGCAATACCATCTTCTCTTGCTTGTGATACTGGACAACTAGTAGGGCCTATGATAGATATGAACAATCATAAAGGAGTGTTAAAAACTTACTAGCATATATAGCCCCCAACCCAAACACATGCATGCTCTCTTGATAAAGGGCATGCCTAAGCACAAGTTGTTGACATTGGCACCTTTAAATCTCAACAAGTAACCTAACGATTCATTGTTGGTATGTTCTTATAAAAGTGTAGTTAACTCATCAATATTCAAGGACTCAAATAGTATTCCTAATTATTATCCTGAACATATCTCTTTTAATTTTTTGCATAACATTGATGGCACTCCATCTTTTAATATTTTCCTATTATTCATTTCAAGATTTAAATTTTTCCAACCTCACTTATGATTTGAAAAGTTGTGTGAAAGTAATTCACTCAATTCTTATGCATGAGTTAGAGGTTGTGGAGGAACCAATACAAGTCACAAACTTGGGCCCCCTTACTCCAATGGAGAGGACTAAAAGGGCACTTAGGTAACTTCCAAGTTAGCCCATAAAAACAACTTTACAAAGCAGATGCAAAAACATTCAACTTAATGACTATCACTAAAAGAGTATTAACCTAACTTCCAAGTTATGGAGTTTTTTATCTATTGAGTGCTTTGCAATTTACCATCTTTTTTGATTGTGTAGATAAGAACTTAAGACCTTATCATATGATTCCAAGCATCCTTCAATTATGGGTTGAATCCTTCCCTTTCTAGAGAGGAGGCGCTAAACCTAAATAGAGACTGGCTTCCATTTCTTTCTCCAACTAAACCGATCCTTCTTAGATGGACTTCCTAGGAACCTCACATTCTGAGGGATCATAGAGAGCCAACTAATTAACATTGTATCTTTATTTGAGCCTCCATAATCTTGAATAGAAAAATAGTCTTGTCAACAAAACATTTGCAAGCAAGCTTTTAAAGGGAAAGCTTTTCTTTCTCACCTCCATTAGATGTCGAAGACTTTGGTGGTTGAATTTATTTGTTTCCATCTTGCTTTAACTTTGACATCTCTAGGATTTGGGTTCTTCCTTTTGAGTGTTGGTTGTTTTCTTGGAAAACCCTTCTCAATCTATGAGCTTTTTTCTTTATACTTCTTTTGTGACTATGTTGCATGAAGTTCTTCCTTATCTTCACTCTTTTCTCCTTGGGTGCTTCTTAGCTCCATTCCTTTTTGGGCATTCCTTTGCAAAGCACCCACGTTCTTTGCATATAAATCATGTAGCCAAGAAAAGAGAGAATTCTACATTGACCAGCAACTTAATCCCATTAGGATCATTGATGCCAGGAGGCATATTCCACGATGGATTCCATGAGGTTTTGCGATGGATTCTGTAAAATTATATTTATTGCCAGGGCTCGTACACAAGGAGGATTCTTTGTGCGAAACATCGATGGGGATGCCTCTCCTTTTCGGGCATCTCATTAATTTAATGTGCAAGTGGGTGATTCCATAACGGGTGATTCCGCAAATTACATATTTAAATTAATGGACATTTATGAGTTTAGAGTGCGCGCTCATAATAAATTAAGGTTAGGACTGACTTCTAACCTATTTATTTATTTTGTAGTTGAAGACTGCTAGGTACTTACTTTTGTCGGTTTAATTTTATTAGTTTCTAGCAATTGTGAATGCTTCGGCTGATGTGTAGAGCAGGTGGCTGTGGCACTGGGAAGCACTGGGCAATAACGTATACTCAAGTTATTTAGAAGAAATTATCATTTTTTATGGACGCACATCTCAGGCGTGGCCCAATATTTATTTTGACGCACTTATTTATTAAAGTGTTTGACATATATTTATTATTCTGTATGTGCATGGGTGCATAATTTAAATATTTTTTATTGGACATTGTATTTGGGCACAACCCGACTCTTTGGGTGCCCAACCGCTTTATTCTTTATTTGGACAAAAGTAAACATAAAAGCTAAAGCATGCTAATTGTAAATTTGGGCTATTTTTGAGCTTGGAGATGAATAATATATTAAATACATGCTTTGTGGAGCGCTCACACAAGGCATGGGGGGAGATTGTACCCAATTAGTCTTCTTGCTTCATGTCGTGCAAATTTTCTCTCTTGGTTTTTGAGCAAAAAGTAGAGTTCTTTGTTCTTGGGGACCTTCCGGCACTCACTACGTACGCATACATCATCCGATTTGTGCACCAATCATAAAGCTAGAGCATCTCAAGGATCTTCTTCTTCAAGATGCTTGCTTTGAACTGCTATGACACCTAGGTAGGCATCCAATATGTTATAATTAGGTTGATCAATGTCATTAAGTATTTCTCTTGTTTTAGTACATTTCACTAGTTTGTTTTTTCACATTCAAGCCTATTGAAAGCTATGTTTAGACCCTAGAGTTTGTGCAAAAAACCTAGCCGCTTTGGAAGATTGCCAATCGAACTGTTGCTCAAATTGGTAAGATAGAATATGCATTGGAATGACTTCAAATAATTGGTTAGTATTTAGGTACATGAACACCACCATAATACACTCCCAAGTTGAGTCTAATATGCTTCTTGACATGAGATTCTAGGGCATAGGTGCTACTTAAGATGGATGCCTATTGAAACCCAGAACAACTTACTATGCTAGGGGACTATTTCAGAGGACTATGTGGTGAACAATGCATTACATGAATTTATGCAATGGGGCTAAGTCTCCTTCTAGTGATCTAGAATTGTACACATGCTTTCATCAGTTACTAGAATTTCTTCAAACTATTTTGATAGAAAAAGATATAGATAATTGCATGTTAGACTTTAGATTTGCAAGCGTAATCACTATATAAAGGGGGCCATTAAAGTTTTTTAGTTGTTATCTCCAAGATAACACACAAATTCAAGTGTATCCACCTATAGGTGGTCTGGATCAACTCAAGCTAGCATTGACCATCCCTCTCTCATTGTTGGCCATTCCCTTGGTTACAATGTGGAAAACAAGAGTCCTACTTCACTTCTAATGTCTTATATGATAATCTAGGCTATGGATCTTCAACCTTCATTAATCTCACTGGATTCATGATGCCAAAATTAGGCCTTTCCTGTGCATGTATTTTTGGTCACTGTTGTTGTTACTTAACTCACAACATACATAATGTACAAGATAATCAAAAAAATTCCTCCATCATATGCTCAATAATTAAGGTCTGATGCTAGAAATCTTGAAATCACCCAAATTCTTTAGAATCAAGCAACTATAGCTCCAATTTTGCTACTTGGAAGCCTAGATCCCTTAGCAACTTTGCTAACTCATTCAATCTTAGGTAAATAAGCTTGCTTTTGCTCACATTAGTCACAACCCGAGATAGCTCTAGAAAACTTTCATACACTTTTATCAAATACATCTACTAATTGCCTCTCTACTTGCACAATATTGGTAAGTTATTGTTGGCAAAGAATTGGCAGACCAGGTGTCTTCTTAATGGTATAGAAAGCCCCTTGCTTACTCCACGTTGCACCTTCAAATCCAAATTCCTAAGCAAAGGGTTGGTGATTATGGTGGCAAAGAGTAATGGGACAGTGGGACACCCTTTGGCATTCGACATCTTTACCTCAAATGGACCTAAGCATAGACCATTTACAAATACATTCCAAAGAGATTGAAACATCCCTACATAAATTCCACGATTCCTCCTCCATCATCTATCATAGTGATGAAATCTTGTTGCTTCTTTTGCTTCATCATTCATAAAATTAATTGGTCGAAGAACCAGCCCCATAAGATACCATTTCCCTTAGACTAAATTTTGGCAACTTCACCTTTATGTTTTTGCATATCCTCCATGTAATGCTCCACTTCTTTGAGAACTTGATAAAACATCCCATTACTAGAACACTTAGAAAGAGTCATAATAATATACTCACTGCATTGCTAACTACTAACATGCAACCCTCTTTGAAGTCAATCTTGATCTTTGCCATGCATATTGGTAATTTTAGTTATGATAGCAGTGGATCTCATCTAGTTCTATGTTGGATTAGCCATTGGATTTTTGGTTTGTTTCTAAGCATCCTTCAACTATAAGTTGAATCCTTCCCTTTCTAGAAAGGAGGTGTTGAAAGAGAGGGGCTTCAATTTCTTTCTCCTACTAAACACATCCTTCTTGGATGGACTTCCTAGGCACCTCACATTCCAAGAGATCATAGTGAGCCAACTAATTGACATTATATCTTTGTTCGAACTTCCATAATCCAAAATAGCAAAATAGCCTTGTCAACAGAACATTTGCAAGAAGCTTTTAAAGGGAAATTTTTTATTTCTTACCTCCATTAGACTTCAAAGAATTTGGTCATTGAAATTATTTGTTTCCATCCCGCTTTAACTTCAGCATCTCTAGGATCACGAGACTGATAATTAGGTTTCTCCTTAGGTTCCTCCTTTTGAGGCTTGTTTGTTTCCTTGAATTTACCCTTCTCAACCTATGTTTTTTCCTTTTTGCTTCTTTTGAAGTTCTTCCTTATCTCCACTATTTTCTCCTTTGCTTCTTCTTATCTCAATTCCTTTTTGGGCATTCCTTTGCAAAGCACCCATCTTTTTTGCATTTGAAGCATGTATCCAAGAAGAGGGAGAATCTGACATCGACCAACAACTCAATCCCATTAGGATAAAAAATCTAGAGCATCTCAAGGATCTTCTTCCTCTTATCCCAAAGTACGAGAGGTCACTTGCTCCACTAGTTGATATTATTGTAAGAACATAGAGTGCTCTACCTAGCACTTCTACTAGCACATTACTTCTCCATCTAGCAAAGTAGGAAGTCCATGAAAACTAGCCCATATTGGGCATTCAATTTGCAAGACCTCCTCAGGAATAAAATTAAGATGCCATGGAAGCATGTAAATAAGGCTCACTTTAAGCCAAACAAGTGAACCCAAAACCCAATCTCTTTTTGGTTTAGATGAAAGAAATACCCAAAAGAAGTCTAATGGCAAGCAAAACAATGTGAGCACCACTTTGTTCCATAGGTAAGCCAAAACAATCTAGCAAACTCATCCTCAAGGGGGACCTTCCCTTAAAATACATGTACATGTTGCATAGAGAATACTTATCATTGCTTTGCCGAATGCATAGCAACAAGGATACCACTCATGCACATGATAGTACTTGCTCCTCAAATTCTATTGTGACTCTCTTTTAATTCTCATTGAAACATTTTTGGTCACCCCACATCTTCTTCTCTAGCTCTTCCATGTTCATGCTAGCAATGACAATGTTAGCATAATTCATCTCCATCCCATTGTCTTGCTTCTATTGCTTTATATTAGTGCTATGTGTTCCATCATCTCTTACTCCTTGTTCACCCCTTGAATATGCTACATGCATCTTAATACAACTATCCTAGTTAATAGACCATGTGCCATGACTATCTATTGAGAGCTCCCCTCTTCAAGTTTTCGCATACTCAAGAGGTTCTATGTCTTTCATTTAAGGAAAAGGCTATTACAATTTGAACTATTTCTATTTTACTAATGGATGGATATGCTCCTTGTTTGTAAGGGGCTCAAATAACTTTTGATAACTATTTGTGCTTGTATGGATGCTAGGTATATCCCACACTTCAGGGGGGATTTGAGGGGAAATTCAAGATTTAGAGCCATGGCATTGAGTTGAATTGAATGAGATTCTTCTTTGTTTTAATGTGACAAGGAAATATTTATATTGCTAAAAATGATATTTTATTTGTGGATGTGTAAACTATTTGTGCTATGTGAGTAAGAATTAAAAGTTATCAAAATGCACAAATGTATCTTATAGCACATGTACATTTTGGATGCATACAAACATATCCATTACAAGTGTGTATCGACATTGTCTTATTTGCGATTGACTACATGGCTGATGGTTAGGCCTATCAATTGTGATGTATATTACTTAACATTACTATATAAGCATGACTATGTTAGATATTCTATACAAATTTGTTTTGATTTACTATGCATGCACATTATTCCATAGCTTCATGATTTTATCCAACAAACATGGCTATATTAGGTGATTTATAGAAATTTGCCTTGCTTTACCATATAGACACTTATTTTACTAGTTATAGCTTCACATCTATCTAGTAAAATTAAAAACCTAGTTCCAATTTAAAAAACCCTAGTTATAACTAGAAAAAAAATGTGTATTTACTAGTTATAAGGCTATTTACCATCTAGTTTAGTGTCTAAAGTTCCTTGTGGGAGATTCCTAGCCCAGCATAGAAAGCTCGTCTAAATCATCCCCCTGAAGGATGGAAATAGTTGCCAAATTTGCATTGTCATCCGTCACCTTGATGATCCTTCTTAGTATTATGCTTCCGCCCACGATCAAAAATATAAACTGTTGACGTCGCTCCTAGGTGGTCATGTCAGGCCCGTATCATTGACATGACCCGTCGGATGGTTTGTCACCTTTTGCCTTCATCTCTCTATCGTAGTTTTGCATGGAACTATGCCTCTATTAATCCAATAATTAGCAAAGATATCATGTATGAAGATTGTTGTGGAAGTTGATAGCTCTTTTGTCTTGAAAGTACCCCGTGGCTACATCATCCCAAGCTCATTAAATCAGCCTCTTATTATCTATCAGATTACACTACTCTTGTGTAAATTCTTTGTGGATATGTTGCTCATTGTGCCATGATTGACATGTTATTTTATGCCTTGAGATCTCCTCCAAAGCCAAAAAATTTGACTCATGCAAACTCCCCAACTTGAGTCTTCAAAAACCGATATTTTCTTCATATGTACCTGATTTTTGTGACACATGTCCTATCCAATAACATACTCTATAAGAAACTTCGTGCTCAATAATCCACATGATTTGAAAAATATGCAATTTGGAAATCATGCTATGCAACCACTCAAATGATGCTCACATGAAGAAATATGGATGCACTGAAGAACTATGCCTAGCATATCTACATGTGCTCGTGCGTCATGCATAATGTAAACAAAGTTCCTTGTTAATTTTAAGTTTCCTTATCCTCACCTCTCAATGCTCAAAAAAAGAAATGTCAATCTCCACTCCACCCACCATAATCTCACCATCGCTCTAGAAATGATGGTCCTCAAGATGTTGACCAGATAAGAACAACCCATCTCACAATTGGCAGCGTCCTTCACGACCCTCTTACTCACCCAACCACCTTACATACTCATCCAATGGTTCCTAACTTTGTGATGAACATCCCAATTCTCGTGCGTGCAAGAAATGTGCATGGTCAATGAATGTGCTCTCTCATGTACATGTGCAACTAAGATTTACTGCATATAGTTGCAGCTGGCCTCATACCATGCAAGTGCTCAATGATGGTGCAAAACGTGCATAATCCCAACCCATGGCATGGAAGTATTTGAATAATTCAGGAGACGACCCTCGAGTACAGTATATCAACAAGTGAACGTGAAGTGCTCATGAACCCATAATCCCTGTGATGTACAAGAGTCTCAGCAAGAAAACAAGCCTTGTTTCACAATTTTCAACAGCTACTAACAAACTCTAGCTTCAACCTATCCAAAAAAATACCAAGCTCGACTAAGGCTATCAAGCTTCACACTCAACAAATCAAACAAAATGACAAAAAAAAATCCTAAAATAGACAAACAGAAGAAATCCAATTACAAAATGACAAAACAAACAATCACGCAAACAACTAAGCTACCAAAAACCAAACCTAACTACAGTTAGACTAGGGGTTTTTAGCTTTCAGAAAAACACTTGACAGCTTTTTTTGCACATACCATGTATATAGAAACCTTCCTCTGTATCCATTCGTGTATTCTCGAGCTCATTGCATTCTTGCGTGGCCAAAATCATTTCTTCGATTTGATTTTTTTTCATCACTTCCTTTGTGCTATTGGAATCAGATAGGGCTCGTAGGGTCTAATTCCCAGAATTGGACACTCCGGCATCCAATTCTGGGCAACTAGATGCTCAAACTACCTCAGTTTGTCCAATCGGACGCTATCCTTCCAATTCTCAAAATTAGACCAATTAGGATCGAACAATCAAATCACCTTTTGCTTGTTTGATTGGACATTCATCCTATCGGATTTGGGTGATAAAATGGCCTACAATCATTCACCTTCAAAATTGAATTTGAATGCTCAGTCATTTGCCACTCAGACCAATTATAATCAAATGCCAAAATCAAACAAGTCTGAATTAGACGCGTGAAAATTGGATAGTTGAAAATTGGACATTCGATTCTAGGGATTAAACACTATAGAATGAGATAAAAAATCTAAAAGGAAGAAAAAAAAATTGGCAAATTTAGTGCATCGCGATGAAACAGAATACCTCTCGTAATAGGGGAAGACTCCGAAAGCCTTACATGTGCAATTGACCTTAGAAATTGCAGTCGGACAACTAGACACAACAGCTGCTGTGACAGTCATGTCAGCTTTTAGCCCCTCTTAGAGCCAGAAAGTAACCTACAAGCTCTAATTGACCTTGACCAAGTTGAATAACCTAGCATAGACCCTAGAGACCAGTGAGAGTGTGCAGTGTGACCGAGCTTAAAGCCCTATTTGGTAGAAGCTGCATTTATTATCTCCTATTCACACCCACATTGTTTTCAACACTTAAAGTGTACTTGAACAGACTGAAAGTCTAATTTTGCATAGTGTACAGAAAAGAGCAAAACCCACACATTGAGTGAATATAAATTGAGAATTGTTTATAAATTAGAAGGAATACACTCAAACTTAATGGATAGAATGAACCCACCAATAGGAGACAACCCTCAAACCTAGACGGATGATCAAGAACCCCAATTGGTAAGACTAAGTGAGAGACGCAACACAGAAAGCCAAACACATATAAGGATTGAGACCATTGGGAGCACGACATTGCTTGACTTGATCAACCTCATTGATAACTTGGTGGAGCAAGAAGAGACCATAAATATGGTAGAAACGAGTATAAACCACAAAAATGAAGAGCTAGACCTGGGGAATTTCCTAGTCGAAATCGAGTAGATGGTGAAATAATATGACGTGCAAATGAGGCTGGACTACCATGGCAAACCATCAGAAGACATCATAGAAAACCTCAAGGAGGTAACAAAGCTAGCACAAAAAACTTTGCAAATCATAGCCGCAAACAACTAGCAGTAGCATACTAGGAGATTGCGGCAAGACATGGAAATGTGAGAAGTCCTGGCCCTAGTATATAGAAATCAAACAGCACCAAATGTAGAGAGGGAAAGAGCACTAGAGGCAGATTTAACACTCAGTGAGCTTCTCACGAAGCAACTAATAGACAATATGTTGGCAGAATAAAGTGCAACAGCAATAGCAAATGTCATTGCTTGAAGGATTAAGAGTTACATAGGGCTCCAAAATCCAATAAAAAATCATGACACTTGTAAAACCGCTAGAAAAATACTAGCTGAGCAACGATCCATATAGTTTTGTAGAGAAATTTGAGCAAGTCTTCAAGGCTAATGGCCTCACCAATCTCGCTTAGTGCTCGCAAGCTTTCAGCCTATGCTTGGGCGATATAATGGTAGGACATGGTACACAAACTTAGACACTACAGAGCAGAACAATTTCAATAACCTCAAGAGTCTCTTCATTAAGAGATTCTCGGAGTGGTACTCAGATAATCTTATGGTGTGGTTGATGAATGTCAAGTAGAGGGACAAAGAGGGTATCACAGACTATGTTACTCAGGTGCGGAGTCTCTATAAGAGAATCCCAACTAACATATGACCCAATGAGAGAGTGGTGTCCACCATGTTTACAAACAAAATATGCAAATGAATGAGAAAATATACAAGGCCGAAGGAAACTCAAGCTTGCAGAGAGATACACTAGCTAGGGTCTTTGAAGAGGCCATACAAGTGGATGATTGACTCAAGGAGAGAAGTTCCAAGAGCTCGAATTAGCCAACTTTAGAACCTCAGAAAGGGCAACAACATCTAGCAACCTATTAGGACCAAGCAACTAAGACAAAGCGAAGGGCGTTGACCCAAGCTAGGAGCTAGTAGAGATGAAAATAGAGCTTGCCAGACTACAAGAGATGGTGAGAAGACCTACAGGCCCACTTGTCCAATGTGTGTATTGTGGCAGAAACCACCTTCAAGCTGAGTATCAAGACCCTAGGTCCCGACCTTGCACCAATTGTGGTAGGATTGGCCATGATGCCATGCATCCAGACTGTCAAGGAGACTCCCACACTTAGAGTCTTACAACCAGCCTTACCTAGGAAATAGGCCTTTGAATATCTTTGGGAGAGGAGCCCCATTGGCCCTTCCAGCACCTAATGATGCAAAGCCAACCATCCCAAGGATGGAAATCAATCCCACATGCATACCTAAGCCACCTGGACCTTACGTAACCCATCCATTGAATGACGATCCAATCCACTACATGGAGGAGTCGAATGATGAGAAGCCTTGTATGAACCCTTACATCTCGTAGCACGAAGAGGGAAATCTAGTTCTCATGGACTATCAACCAGTGGCCATTGATGGCATCAAGAAAAGGGAGAGGTAGAGGCTTAGGAGGTTAGATCCAAGAGCCAATTTCTTGTTGGACTTGCACTCATCCAAGACATGTGTCTTCATGTTGCTCTGAGAGGGAGCAAGCAAATCAAGATAAGACTGATCTCAGATGCATTGAGTGTGGAATCACCCACCTCTTTGTTGATTGGCCTAGATGAAAACCATCCTCTAGTTTGGAAATTGTACCATTAGTTCCATTGGGGTTGTTTGATGGCCAAACGCTCAACGGGGAGGCCACACCCATCCCGTTGCATAATATGACACACAAACAGATGAAGCAGGCCGGCATACATTGCCAGGGCCTAGTAACCTGGATGCATCCTTAATGGAGTTTGAACACTACGGGTAAAAAACTAGTCAAGGCCATTGGCCAAGGAGTGAAAAATTAGGAGAGAAGAAAGTGGATAGCAATCTCCTCACAATGCTAGTGACCACCCCTATGACTCTAAGCCTCGGAGATTTGCTTAGGCAAAATCTGATGCTATGGCACAAGCTAAAGAAATGGGTGGAAGGATCGCTAGAGCAAATGGGAGTGACTTGCAAGACCACAATAGAGTAACGCAAATATAAGCCTAATGCTACACTCAGTACCTAAGTCCTTACACGTTAATGCTTTCTAGGAAGGCATAGAGATGCACACAGTCTTACCAGTCCTAGCTCTAGGTGATATCACAAGGAAAGGGATTGTAGACACGGGAGTAGGAGTCACTATGCTTAGCCATGTAGTACTCTCCAGAGTTGGCGTAACCCACTTGTCGAGAATGCTAGGTTCAATGTCACAATGGCTAACAAAAGGAAAGTAAATCCATTCAGAGTCTTGAAAAATTGGCCATTGAAGATTGCAGGAGTCCATTTCTCTGTGGACTTCATAGTCATGAAAGGAATGGACTACAATATCATGTTAGGCCGACTCTAGATGCGCAACACATGATTCATAGAAGACTGGGGAATGGTCTAATCTTCTTAGGCAATCAAATGGAAGTAGTGAAAGTAGATATGGATACTTGGAAGACTATGCCAGCTGACCTAGACACCATCTCAACCATGGTGAAGGGTGATGTGCAAGTTAGAAAATATTATGGGCTATTGACTAAGTATTTCCTGTGCCCCGAGGATGAGCGAGATTGGATGCATGTGCTAGCCAGAATTGATCTACCATTCTCAAATAATGTGGATCACCCATTATGAGTAGTCAAATAATGATAGTTTAGATGATGAATACAAAGACTATTGTTCCTTTAGTGACCAAAGCAAAGAAGAGATCGACATGAAAGAGTACCACACTGAGGGGCATGTGATTGAACAAATATGGGCAGACTCCAAACCGCAAAAGAAAAACATCTTTAGAATCAAGAAAGGAGTTAGATAAATGGGTTGCGATCGCACCTGGTTGGAGCACATAGGAGCAATTGATTATGAACGAGCAGGCCTTGCCTAATCAAGTGATGCACTAGTATTCAGAACACAATTACCATCTGAGCTATGACCTCTAGGAGAGACTCCCTCTTCTAGCAAAGATCAAGAGTTTGATTCCAAGTTGAAAGTAAGCTCAAATAGTTATCTTAAGATACCCCAACCACCTAAGACCAAATCCACCAAGGAGACCTACCACTCCACCTAAGGCACCGAGGGTTGAAGGAGGAAAGAAGAAAATAGCCTAGGGATCTACAAGTTGAGGAGCAGTGGAACCCAACAAAATGATTCATGATATTTGAGAAAGGTGATAGGATAGTGATCTTGCTAGGAGCCAAAAGAAAAGTTCAAGTGAGTGAGCCTATAGAAGGACCCACTCTAGCTATGGAAGGGGAGACGCCCTGACCTACTTTCATAGCCAATGACTTGACCAAGGAAGAGGAGGCACGTCTTATAGCTCTATTGCAAGAGTACATAGACATATTTGCTTAGTCCCTCAATGAGCTGAAAGAGGTAGATCCAAGTATAGTGACTCATAACATCTTGATGACACTCGATGCAACGTTAGTCAAGTAGCTACCATATCTCATGAATCCCAAACATGATCACGCTATCAAAGAGGAAATCAATAAGCTCTTGAAATCAGGATTCATTTATGAAATCGAGCACATAGACTAGGTCTCATCCACAGTGGTTCTAATGAAGAAGAATGGAAGATCAGAGTGTGTGTCAATAACAAGAAAGTCAATGCTGCTACAAAGAGAGACAATTATCTGTTGTTGTACACTAAGCATATGCTCAAGAGGGTAGTTGGTAAAGAGGCCTAAAATTTCTTGGATGGCTTCTTCGGATACAATTAGGTGCAAGTGCATCCTCGTGATAGGCAGACAATCGCATTCACTACCGAATGGGGCATCTTTGCCTAGTAGTCGTGCCCTTCGGGTTGATGAGCACATCAGTCACATTTCAAAGGCTCATGGGTGCCATTTTCAAAGACATGCTTAGGCAAGAGTTAGAAGTATTTGTTGATTATTTATGTGCTCACTCTAATTGGAAGGAACACCTAGATAAGCTCTAAACACCTTAAAGTGCCAATTTTGGGTAAATCATGGATGCATCCTAGGGCACGTGGTGTCAAAGAATGGCATTGCCACCGACTTCTCAAAAGTTAGGGTTATTGTCGATCTTTCAGCACCAATCGATTACAAGGGATTTCAATGCTTCCTAGGCCATACAGGATACTATCAGCAATTTGTATTGAATTATACAATAAATACTAGACCTCTATACATACTGCTGATAATATTTGAATGGACTAAGAAATGCCAATGCGCATATGAAAATTTGAACAAGTCTCTAACCACCACACCGATTCTAAGAGCCCCACAACCTGGATCATAACCTTCGATGTTCACATTGGTAGCTCGAAGTTTTCCATGGGAGCTGTGTTGTGCCAGCCTAGTGAACACAGTCTAGACTATCCAGTGAGCTTTACTAGTAGGAAACTCACAAATATGGAGATGAACTACTCTATGACAAAGAGAGAGGGTTTAGCCATAGTGTTTGCTATAAAGAAATTTTGACAGTGTCTATTGGCTACACCTTTTACCTTTTTTGTTGACCATCAAGCCTTTCTTTATCTTGTTAACAAACCCTATGCTACGGGATGCATTGCTTGATGGTTACTTCTTCTTCTAGAGTTCAACTTCTCTATGGTTGTACGCAAAGGAAAGTAGCACTACATGGTCGACCATATGTCTCGCATACCCATAGGAGAAGTCATTGGACAGAGCATCACAGATAACTTGCTCGACACACATGTGTTTAACATGTTTAGCAAAAGGGACTTGTTTAGAGTTGACTTGGCGCCATACTCGAAAAACGACAAAGTCCAAGTGCTTGATCAGGGACTACCTGAAAGACCCATTGAGAAGGCTCAACTTAGGCAACTCATCCTTAAAATACAACCATATCATTTGATAGGAGGACAACTTTATAGGTAGAGCAAGACGACTTGTTCCATAGATACATATGAAAACATGAGATGCATGATATACTTGCAGAAGCACACGACTCAGTTGTAGGAGGGCACTTCAGCAAAGACACGACAGCCTGAAAGGTGCTACAACCTCAACTATGGTGGCCTACTCTTTTTTGAGATGCAGCATGATTTGTAAAGCACTCGTGCCAACAGACCAAGGTACCTATTTACTACAAGGAAAAAATGGAGCTAAGTCCAATCATTGCAAGACAACCATTTGAGAAATGGGGAATCAACTTCATTGGTGGACTGATTAGTCCTACGACACAGTACTCACTGGCCAAGTACATCATCATTGTTACAAACTGTCTCACAAAGTGGGCACAAGCATGAGTCACAAGGAAAAATGATGCTAGAACCATTACTAAGTTCCTTTGGGAGTAGGTGATCTCATGATTTGGCTGCCCCATTGAACTAGTTAGTGATCAAGGCACACACTTCATTAATGAAGTGATTCTCATCTCCTATCAACCTTTTTGATCATCTATCAAAAATCCTCACCCTACTACCCTCAAGCAAATGGCTAGGCTAAGTTTACTAATAAGAACTTGGTGAACATCCTGACCAAAGTAGTATTTGCCTCAGGCAGCAGTGACTGGGACAACAAACTAATGGCGGCCTTATGAGCCTATCAAATAGCCTATAAAATAGTGGTAGGGCCAGACTCCCTTCAAGTTAACCTACGAGACAATTGAAGCCATTCTAGTTATAAAGTTCTTTGTCTTGAGCCAAAAAGTAGCCATCCAAGATAGATGGGACGAAAAGGTGTGAAATACGCAGGATCTAGAGCATGGTAGATGCGGAAGCTATGGAGGTTGAAAGAGGAAAAAGAAAGTCATGAAGACATTGACCCTGACTAGGACAAATTGTTACACAAGTGAATTAGGTTCCATTGAGACTTGGACTCATAAACACAATCTTGTGTATTGACAGTGACATGACACTTTACTGGAAAGAAAAAAGTACTATCATTGCATTAGAAAAAGAGTGCAAGTACAATGCTTTATAGAAATTGAGTGGTGGTACTTTCTCCTACTATGCATATGGGATTCTGGTCGTGAGCCCTCACTGCTTCTCACAAAGGGACTAAAGTAGGTGTGATTGCAAATATCTCAACACCCCTCCTCAATCACAACCAAAAGTACAAAGTGTGTAGAGGCTTTAGTGAAAGCAACACCTGCAAAGTGTGGGCACACCATAAACATGGCAAAAACACCAGAGGCTGTCTTAGAAAAGGCTAAGTGTGGGTGCCACAAACATGATGGACATCCAGAGGCTATAGCAAGGACCTCACAAAGTGTACAGAGGCTGTAGTACAAGGATAACTGAGGAGTTTACAAGTTTATGTTTGAGGCATTAGGGCTAGGAAATACAAAACTAAAAAAGTCTATCTGAATAGAAGGACTGATGAGGTTTGCCCTTCTCCTGGTGGACTTCTTCTTCTTCTTCTTCTTCCTTTGCTCCATTTTCTTCTTCTTCTTTGACTGCAACTAGATAGGCCTTTTGGGACCTCTTTCTGGCATGGTAGAACTTTTCGGTGTGTCCGATCCTTTTGCAGAAGTCACAGAAGAGTTGATCCTTCTTGCCTTTGTACCTATTGCCAACATATAATACATGCTCATCTCTAGAGGTACTTGGTTCTTCCTTAGTTTTTAGCTTCTTTTCCTCCTCTAATAGTGATGTTTAGATATCAACAAGTTCAGGATTTGGCATGTTGATTAAAGTTGTTGATACATTATTATATTCATGAGGCAAACTCTTAAGTAGAACAACGATGCAAACATCTTCTTCCATTTTAATGTTGATTCCTGCAAGTTGGGTTAGAAGTCCTTCCATGTAATTTAGATGTGTGGCAAGTGATGTGCTGGACTTCATTTCAAGCCTGAAAAACTCAATTAGGAGACCATACTTTGATGATTTAGACTGTGCACCGAACAAGATGTAAAGTCTCTTCCATGTACCTTGAGGTCTCACAATTATCCACATGGTGGATATAGCTGTCGTCTAGCTCCAGTTTGATAATGGCCTGAGCCTTATCATCGTTCTTTTGCCAAGTGACAGCAAGATCCTCATCACGAGGCTTCTTTTCTTTTCCAGTGGTAATGGCCCAGAGGCCCTTCTTCATCAAGATCAATTTGATGCGGGTCTGCCACGTATGAAACCTGACTCCTTTGAAACGGGCAGTTGGAGAATCTTTGCCCATGTTAGACTTGAGAGACCAGCCACAAATTAGCTTCAAATGATTTAGAATAACGAGGAATGAGTTGATCTTTGTATGTGTCAAAAGACACAAGCAATGGCAATGAAGTATCAAAAGATACTAGTTTGAAATTTGATGTTTATTGCTTGAGTTTGACTTGATGATCTTCAAAAAATCTTCATAGCTTTTCCTCCTTGCTGATTTGATGGTTTAATACTTGTTGAAAACTTCATATTAGAGTGGCCTTGGCTTGGTTTAAGTGACAGGAGAGAGAAAATGAGGAAAAATGAGCTTAAAGGTAAGTGGCTATGGCTGTCCTGTCAAAACAGGGACTAGCAACAACTGGTAAATGAGCTCCCACGCCCTCCACAAGTCTGCTCAAACCCTTTGAGATGGAGGACCCTCACTAATGGGTCTAGCTCCCTCTAAGAGGGTTTGTACTCATTATGTTCGAGTTAAGAGATCTAAGCCTTCAAAGTGGTCGCTGTCAAAACTGAGCCCAGATTTGGGAAAATACAAATGCCGGGCATGGTGTACATCAATCTCCTTGATTTTTGTGCCAAGAAGAACAACTCTCGAGAAGAAAGATCGAAGAGATATGACCTAGTTGATGAGATATGGCTGCTCCAACAGAGGTAGGTAGGTGCTGTCCACAAACACAGTTATGGCAGCAACTCTGAAAAGAGGCAATGCTGAAGCTATAGTTGCCCAATCTCAATGATTGAGGTGCCAACAAGGAGCTTTGGAAGTAGAGAAACACTTCTCCAGAAGGAAGTACAGAGAGATTTGGACTGACATGGTGTTGTTGTCTATGGTTGCCATGGAAGCTTCATTGAAGGTAGAAATGAAAATGAAGTTGGAGATAGGGTCCAGTACTCAAACTAAGCTGAGAAGAGATGGAAAGGAGCTGAGAGGAGTGAAAGGAGAGTTGGGCTATGCTCAACTGAGCTCTGATACCATGTGAAATATGCGGGATCTAGAGCATGGTAGATGCGGAAGCTATGGAGGTTGAAAGAGGAAAAAGAAACTCATGAAGACATTGACCCTGACTAGGACAAATTATTACACAAGTGAATTAGGTTCCAAGATTGAGACTTGGACTCATAAACACAATCTTGTGTATTGATAGTGACATGAAATTTTACTGGAAAGAAAAGAGTACTATCATTGCATTAGAAAAAGAGTGCAAGTACAATGCTTTATAGGAATTGAGTGGTGGTACTTTCTCCTATTGTGCATATGGGATTCTGGTCCTGAGCTCTCACTACTTCTCACAAAGGGACTAAAGTAGGTGTGATTGCAAATATCTCAACAAAGGAGGCATGGACAAAGCACCTAATCAAGCTAGAATGCTTATCAAGGACTCAACTTCTAGCCACCCATGTGTTGATTTGCGAAAAGACACGAAGCAAGAGTTGGTTTGACAAGCACGCTAAGCAGTGAGAATTTGAGCAAGATAACTTAGTGTTATTGTACTCAATGAAAAGCCATAAAGAGAAGATGAAGTTTAAGGGAGTAGGGTCTTTCTGAGTCTACACTATTAGCCAAACTAGCAATGTAGAATTTGAGACCCTAGATGGAGAAGGCATAGACTTCTTCAATGATAGTTGCATAAAGAAGTACTATCCTCCCACACATCCACTACATGAGCCTCCCATGCTAGACTCCCCTATGAAGGTTTGAGTTGCTGCAATAATGGGAATTGATGAGGAGGAGGAAGAGGCAGTAGCACGCTCTTACATGTACATAATGGTCAGTGCCCAACAAATACATACCTTCGATGCATTGAGCGATGAGGGAGATGATTTTAATATCTTAACTCACGATGATTGGACTCAAATTGGCCACCCACAACTATAGCCTACCAATGCCAAACTTAGCCTATTTGGGTGTCAATCATATGCCCTTTCAGGAAAGTACAAAGTCGCAGTCTCTATCAAGTATGAAAGCATATCCGTACTTTTTTATGTGTTACCAAATACAAAAGATGCTAGTAAGAAATCACTATTAGGATGCTCATTTAAAACCAAGCACATTGTAATGTTGACTATGAGCCTCAATGTATTCACTTTGCCATTGGCAATGTATGAATAGTCACAGGTTTCAATAAGGGCATCACAGCTCCATTAAAGCCTACAAGGCCACTAGTAGAGAAACCCATCACCAAGCCTAAGGAGGGGGATCATGACTTGTCAAAAATCACCAAGCCACACCACCAGCAAACCACTGAGATCAAAACTAAAACCCCTGAACCACACCTAGAAGCATACAACCACAACCTCACAAGCCTAGGATTTCATGCTCAAATCCTAGGAGGCAAAGAAGAAACTATAGGCCTTGATGAACAATCAAGCCAAGAGGGGTCCCCAAGACATTATTGCAAAGCACAAGGCTATTACGAGAGCAATGCCTGGATATTTGTGCCTAAAACCAAGAGAGCCAGTGGCACTATTCAAATCCCACCCTCAAACTTGACTCAACAAAGCTACACAACAAATTAGGCACTAAAGCCACAAAAAACTAAAGCTGCAAAGCTCATAGAGCTCAACATCATTAAACTTGTAGAGCCTTAATGAATCTATTGACCAAAATCATAGCTTGTTGACTCCAAACTGACCCAACCTAGCACTACTAGTGCCCCTAAAGCCTCACAAACATCCGATATCACAATGTAAGAATCACAAACCATGATTAGTATAGAAGAGGATAAACCACACTCTCATGAGTAGCTGCAACCACAAACATCACAACTATTGAGTTATCGAGTCCGATCAAACCCTATCCTCAAACCCTAGCCTTTGACATATCTTAAACCCTCCTACGAATGTTGATCGATTCTTATCTTGGCCTCAAAATTAGTTGAAAATATGGGGGATGACTTGGTTGTTTTCCTTCAGTGCTTGGATGCCACATTTACCACACTTGCTAAAAGCTATGACCGATTAGACCTAAGTCTTTTAGATGAGTCTTTAGCAATGGAGGTACTCATGCTACCTTGCTCATAGGAAGAATCAAACTTTATATTCATTAAGGCTCCCTAGGTAGTTGACAAACTTATTGCCACCAAGATTTCCCACAAAAAAGCATGCAAGAAATGCCTCATTACGTCTTACAACAAGGGCACGGTCCTTGCCACTGACCAAGAAATTGAGGAATTGAAATAGTTGGTTGACACTCCTCTTTCTTGCAAAAAAGGTATGCTCTCTAACTTCAATGGGAGCAAGAAGGCTATCAAATCATGACCAAATGATGAGCAAAGATGTTCAATCATGACCTTGAAACACAACCCAACTTACGTAGCTCCAACCTCCTATAGGGTGTTGACCACCATTTGCAAACCAGCTCCTAGAACAGCACATCATGCATCACCCTTACTTACATCACATTTTGACAAAGGAGGAGTTACACATTGCCAACAGAATAGAATTCAGTGATTTCCTAATGGATGTCCTCACCTACATTACTCATGTAAGCATCCGACATGTTGACATGGACCACCATGCTAACATGGATTACAACATGAACTTCTACGCTTGGCTCATGCGAAAGTGAAACATCATGAGCATGCACTAAATGGCCTTAACCTTTCAACCTCTAATCCTTGGAAGGATTTTTCTCATTTTCAAATGGGGAGGGGTAAGGTGGAAAAACATATGTTAAGAAAATTCTCATGGATGGTCATTGGATTGTGTGAATTATGAAGAAAATTTCTATTTCTATACTTGAGCTTTTCATTTTTCTCTAAGTGCACAATCACTCTGTACTCATTATCTTAAGAAAACTAATGGTGAGTTGTGGTGTTATGATAGGGACCCACAATGGTAGGTCAGGAGAAGAGCAACAAAATTCCATTATCAAAAGAGGAGCAAGCTAAGTACGGCATGTCAGTGGAGACAAGGTCCTTCAACTAGTTCAGGTTCAAGCATGTCCTAAAATTGGAGGATATGGCCATGGAAGAATAGGTCGTAAAATAGATAGTGAAGCAACGAAATCTGCTGAAGTACGTAGAGAAATTCAAACAAGTCATGGATTATGAAAGGTGCGCATAACTCCTCTGAAGAGTCAACAAGAACCGCGGCACCATAATTGTGTATGAAGAAAAGGAAACTTGCAAGATGGAGGTCGAAAGCTGAGCCTAAGTTGTTGGAGAGAGCATTGGGACTGCCCAACAAAGTTGAGAGACTACCTAGAAGAGATGTGCATGATACGCTAGGAATTGACAAGATTCTAGTCAACACCAATGACGGCATCAGTCTTATCGACATCTCAAATCTGGAAGTCCAACTACAAGTGAAGATGGTCCATGCCTTGTTCTCTAGTCATAGGTACAATGCGCTAATGAGCTGGATCAATGTACCTATGTTGGAAAGCATTGCAGCCAAATCCCTAGACAAAGTAAACCTGAATGGCTTCATGAAAAACACAATAGAAACTTCAACAAAAGCACTGGCCAGAGCTGGAAGACCAATGGTACGAGGTGAGTCTCCGGCCTCCAAGGCAAGGAAAAAGTCATCGTCTAAGCCTTGGAACATTGGATTTGGTGGGGTCTTGATTGCCATCATCGGATAGGCATTAGGGGAAGCACAAGAAGATGAGGGAGTTAGCAAAACACCAAATAGGTCCCCTCTCCATCAAGAACAAGAGCAATCCAGTGAGAGGACCATGAGTGACAAAGAAGGAAAACATGAAACGTGGTCTAGCCATGGAGTGGCCAAAAAGTCTAAGAAGAAAAGGGAAGGCCGAAGAAGAGAGAAGAAAGAAAGAAATAGTTGACTACCTCAAGGCCCAAAGTGAATCTAGGGAGGTGCAAGAAAGAAAAAAAGCTAATGAAGAAGACAAAGAAATAAGGAGGAAGGAAGAGGACATAACTTTAGCAACGTCCATGTCCATACAGTAGCACTCAAGGAAAGAAGAGTTGGCTGCTATGAGCCCACCTAGAGAGAAGGCCCAAGTTCTAGCACCCAAGTGCTAGAAGCTTTAGCATCGCTAGTTATGGAGGGCAAGGGTAAATATCTATTGCACTTGCTTCCAACTAGCCTAGTGTCAACCACCTCAACAACCACAACCACCCAAGGCTCTACACCTAAATTTGATTCCAGCAACATCATGGCTTGGGTGCAGTTTTTGGCCAATAAAGAAATGGCCTAGGAGGGAGAGGTGAAGTTCTCTCGATAAGGACAAAGAGACTAGCAGTAATAGCAGATGCCGAGTTGAGGCAAGATCCTAAAATACAGAGAATTGAAACATCCACAACCAATAGCCCAATCGCATTGCCATCGTCCATGAAGTATGACAACTATGTTAAGGAACATCTATCATAGCTTGAGAGAGTAAAAGAAGAAAATAAAATAGTTGTTGCTAAGTTAGAGGCTGAAAAGGAAACTATGGTAGCCTTTCAAGTAGAAAAAACCTGCCAAGTGGCCATGTGCCAAAGTTAAATAAATGATCTAAAGGAGGAGCTCAAGGCCAAGGAAGGAGAAGAAGAAAGATGGCAAGCAAAGAACACTCAAGAAACACAAGCTCTCATGAGCATGCAAGAACTAAATGAAGATCTAGTAGTGCTATATGAAGAGCTACAAGGGGAGATGAAAAACATCCAAGATACCATGGAGATGTTAAAAGAAACAAGAGAAGAGAGGACCCGAAGGTATCAAGAAGACATGGAAAATTTGAATAAGAAGGTAGCCTTAGAGCTAAAAGAGTAGAAGATATTAGAAAGGGGAATTGAGGAACAAGAGCAAAGCCTAATGATTCTAACTCAAAAGGTAGTGAGAAAGATTCAAAGAAATGAAAAAGAAGGCCGAAGAATGGACAACTAGTAGTGAAAGAAGAGTAAAAGACTTAGCACACCGTCTAGCTCGTGTAGAAGTGAACAAGGTGCTCATAGAGAGAAGGGCAGAGGCTACACAAATAAGCTTAGAAAATCAACAATGTACCTTCCTCAACACTATCATGGATACCCAAATGCTCAATCAGCAGTAGTGCCAACAGTGCCCATCCTGCCGAGGGAAGATTGATTCACTGTAAATTATAATACTGAACTCATATTTTTGGAGCAGAGAGAGAATGATCGTGAACCACTTGACTTTGATATCCTATTTTCCACCTCATTGAGTAGAGTGTTATCAATCAAGTGGTGAAAGAGGTGATTAAGGAGGTTGGGAGATAAGTGGACCTTTGAGAGAGAGAAGAATCCTACCCAATGGGAAATAGAGGCTCCATGCTACTGGGAGAACAAAGTCTATGAAGTTCCCAAAATAGTGAAGGGCTATGAGTGCCAACCAAAGTGGAGAAGGTGCATTTCGGAAGGCAACACAAAGGCTTGGATGTCATTTTGTAACACCCTACACTTTGAAATAAATAACCCTACTTTCATGCCATATCCAAGAAGGGTAGGAGTGGATTACAATCCAGATATCCACGGTCGATATGATTTCCGAAGGATATACAATGTTAACACCACCAAGCTTGAGGAAGCCCTCACTTTCATGATGCAAGACCTATATGACTCAATAGTCCACTTTCTTAATGAATTCACTTCATACCCAGACCCAACCTTCCTAACTATGTGTAATTATCTTAGACTGTTTAGAGTACTATTAAAGCTAGATCCTACATCGCAAGGGTACTGCTTACTGCCACTCTTTTTTTATCCAAATGGCATAGAAACCATCACTATGACTAGGTTAATGATGCAAGCTACCCTCCTTCCCTCTTTTTGCTTAGATCTATTAGAAGATATGAATGATAGCTACTTCACTTATTGTAATCATCCATTTATTTCCACTACTCCTCTCCAAGCACCAAATGAACCTCAAAGGATACATGCAAGGTTGGAAATTCCTTAACAAATCTCTTAAGTTCCTCAACTTCTCCCTCTCATGACTCTAATGACAAAGATTATATTTTTTTTTATTCAAAAGAAAAGAGAAATAAAGAAAGAAAAAGACAGAAAAGAGAAATTAAATAAAAGAATAAGAGATCATGAGAAGAAAACCACATGAGAAACTAAATGAATCATCTCACTACATGTAGGCCATAGTCACTAAACCTAGGGGTCCTCAAGCTAGGTGTGCCAAAAGCGCAAGGGAGACCTCAAAGGCCAAGTCAAAGATAAAGGCACATCTTAAAATACAAAGGCGCCACTAAAATTTTGTAAAAGAGCGCCATGCTCCCTCCTATGCAAATTGTAAAGTCTAAATGGGCATAGATGAAGGGATAAGAAAACTAGAAGGGAATAGGGAAAGCTAACCTTAGCAAGATGCCCAGTCATGTAAAAAAGGGGATAGGCGCCCAAGGGATTTAGTACTTGTAAATAAATTTAAAAAGTGAATGAGAATCTCATTCTTTCGTGTGTGGCTAAAGTGGTATATTCTTCCTCTCTTCTTCTCTCCTTCTTGCTTGCTTGTGAGTGCTTGAGAGAGAGTGTGTAAGAGTGTGGGGGAGTGAGTGTGTGAGGGTGAGGGACCGTGGTGGAGAAGCTCTCCATCATCTCCTCTTTTCCTCTTCTCTTCTATTCTCTTCTCTTGTCTCATGCACAGCTATAGAGGATGGAGCTCAAAGGAGGAGGCTTATGGTTTCTTGAGCCTGCATCTTGAATTGTGGAGCTACCGGCTTGCTTGAGGGAGGAAGCTACTCATTTGGGCATCAAGGTAAGCTAACTATACACCCGTAGGATCGAAGATGTGTCGACTAGTTGAGAGATAGCCATTTGTTCTCACTTGAAACTCTTGAAGAAATAAGTGATCCATGGCTCATGGATGAGCGTGAGCTTCCACTACAGTTCAACTCTATGGCTGGGGGCATGCCATATAGGTAAGGAGATCTGGAGTTGTCTTTCTTTGATACATTGTGCATACATTTGAGTATCTTTAAGTTACTAGCTATGTGCAACTCAATCTTATAGTTCCCAAATCCTTTAACAAATAGCTCTTCTCCTACTTGTAGTCTCTTAATAACATGAGGTATTGGTGTGCGATGAAGAACCCGATACAATATATCAAAATTCTCTACATCTACTTTGAATACTCCTAGTAACTAGATGTTGTAATCTGATTGGATATGATTGGACACTAGATGGCATTGAGTGATTGCAATGATTTGATGAAAGTGCTCTATTCATTAAGGTAATAGAGAGTCTCTCTAGTTTTGTGCATATCAAAAGCTCGCTTCCATTAAGTTTAACCACAAATCTAGCCACTCCTTGTGCCTCTTCTAGTGTGACAAGTCATAGAATCTGATCATTAATTATTGTAGGGTGGAAAAGTCAAGGAAAATATTTTTAAATTCATTGAATAAAACTTCATTTTTCTTGTCCTTGAAGCTACCCTTGATATGGAAAGGCTCACCTAGAATCTCCATCACTTTGTTATTCACTCTCTATCTGATAGTTCTAATCACAAATGGCCTTGGCAGCATGCAATTGCATACTTGTCCTTGCTTCATATTTGATTGTAAAAGCTGGAAAAGTTGTATATAAGTATCTCGACGGATACCAATACTATCTAGTGTCTTCTGTACTAACTCAGTATATCCAAAGAATGATCGTTTATATAAATGACTCTAATCATTATTTCTTTGCCTTTTTTAAATTTATTTTTCTCCAAAATATCTTTTGAAACTATTGAAGGAAGAAGATGATAATAAAATTGATGTGCGTTTAAAGAAACTCTTTTACTTGCATTAAGTTGATGAAGAGACCTAAACAAAATCAACATTACAAATCAATATAATTAATTATAAAGAAAGTCATATTTAAAACCTTTTAAATGAAAAACAAATGTATCTTACTGCTTGGATTCTTTTACTACAACCACCTCCTTGTTTGAGACTCTCAATATGTTTAAGAGCCTTTTGTTGATCTCAAAGGCCTAAAATAGTTTGTTTTTGTTGATAAGATTTGATGTGTTTCTCCAACAAATGAATCCTCTATTGACAACCCTTTAGCTTTTGAAATAACTCTTGTTATATTGTTTTGATAAAAGATGGTTCTCCAATCTGAGAACATCCTTTTCTACAACCAAGTTAACTATATAAGATAGAAACCCATCATAACCATCACCAATGAACCTCATCAATGCGTAAAGCTATTATAGAAAGGTGGAGTGCTATTTTTGTTAGGATCTTTGGGATATAGCATGCCATCTAACCAAAGATCAAGATTCTTCTTTCCTTCAAGCATAAGCATATGTTTCATAGACTTTCTAATAGTAATGGGTTTTGTTCTCTTCCTTATTGATTCATCCTCACTATACAACTCAATATGAAGATGATAGAGATGTCTTTTGCTAGAGCTGTAAAGATCATTGGATGATTTATCCATAGCTAAGGATGGGATTAGAAGATTGGATTGAAAAACTATGTGAAGTAGAAACAAGAAGGAAAACAAATAAGAAACTCGTAAGGATGGGAAAGAAAGAAGAGAGTGAGAATAGAGGGACATGATCAAACGTCAAATAAAATTCAAATTGAATATTAGTTTTCACTTTAATGAGGATGAGTAAGATCTTTATTATGATAATCTTTGTCACCTTTATGGTGGCCTAGATTTCTAGGTTTGATGTGACCACAAGAATATCACGACAATGACTTATTAATAATTTTTTATATATTTACTCACCAAAATATAATTTTTTTTCAAAATCTTAAAAAATATTTATATTTTCTAGAATTTTCTCTCTCTCTCTAGGATTTCTTAGAGGGAATTTTTGAGACCTTAAAACTCCCCTAATGAGGGCTCCTCTTGGCTCCTCCAAGCACACGACGTCCATCAGGTTTACACTATGCTCGATGTTATACACTACAAGATGGGAGCTCCATCTCCAAAGCTCAAATTCCAATTAACATGGTCATCAAGTGTTGTAGGGGTGATCCTACAAGGTGAAAAAGGAGAGATGGTGTGATAAACAAATATGCGAGAGTGATAAGGAAGGAGTCAAACATCATATGCTAGAACTACTCTTTGGTTGAATGCATGATGCCTTTACATGGGTAAGGGTGTCCGTTCCTATAGTTATAAACCATGCCCCTTGGCATCCCTCCTAAGGTGTACCCATACAACAATATGCAAGTTGTCCCTTGAGGTGTATCAAGGATTAATGGAAAAGGTAGAGTTTAAAATGGATGAGATGCTCTAATTTCTTATTGTATAGTTTCCGTATAAGAAAAAAATCTAGTTGTAGCATGCCAAGATCGGAAACCCCAAAGAAATAATGAGATTTGATTCTCCAAAAGCCTGTGCATGCAAGAAGCTTTAGCTTCTTACTAAATGTATGTTGTTGTCAAGCTGTTGTACTACTCATCTCCAGATCTATCTTTTTATGCAACATTCTTATCAAGGTACTAACGGGATGTTTGTTCTTCACACATACACACACACCCACCTACCTCAAGCAATATACATACATATGATTAGGAGTATCAAAGTGGTTGGACTATAATGCTTGAGTCATCTAAGTTGGGGAAGGCGATTATCGTACTTAGCATGAGTATCTAGATATGATATCATTTGGTTAAAAATATTTGATGATAGGAAGTACACATTTGAAGCTTTTTTGTCATTGTAGTAGTACACAAACTGAAGGATATACACTTATGAAGGGCAAGTTGTGGAACATGTGTGGAAAAGGAAGTACTACTGTAATCCAGGAGAAGAAGTTTCTTCTCAAGCAGATTAAGTCACCCGAGTTTGACGGGAGAGGTAGGTCCATCCAAGCTGATGCTGAAATTTGGATTGAATCCATGGAGGAAAGCAGCCGGTACTACACCCGCCAATCAGGCTATGCTCGCCAAGCTAAAGCTCACCGGCAAAGCCAAGCTTTGGTGGAAGCAATGGTGCAGGGATCAAGAGATCACGGAGGGATCCGTTACCTGGGAGAAGCTAAAGAAAGCCGTGCAGGGAAGATACTTACCACCTGCATACCGCACGCAGAAAATGAATGAGTTCTACGAGCTAAAATAGCTGGGGCTTACTCTTGACGCATACTACTCTAAATTCGTCTCACTTTTAAAGTATGCACCACAGATGGACATGACACAGCAAGTTTCCAAATTTTGTGCTGGTTTAAATCCACTAGTAAATACCCGTCTCGAATCTATGCATCCATCAGATCTTCAGGACGCACTCATTCGAGCGGCACCTATAATTTAGGAGATGCAGTCTAGACAAAGGGGTAACAAAGCTTGGTCTTATAATGACCCGAACAGAGGAGCATTCAGACCTCAAATGAAGAGAGTTCAAGGTCATAATCAGGGATAAAGAAAGAAAGCAAGGACTAACAATGTCAACAACTTTGTTCCTACTCAAAGCAATGGTCGAAACCTCCATTGTTTCCACTGCAACGAACCCGGTCACTTCAAGAGGCAATGTCCCAAGCTTGGTGGAGGACATCGCCAAGCATCTTTGCAAGGAATGGGCCGTGGTCAAGAAGCCACTACCTGAGGCAGAGGAAGAACCGCCTGCGTTGCCAATAGGCAAATGTGCGAAGAAGAAGAAGAAGAAGATCCGACCATGGAAGCAGAGTTTGAAAGGGCGACAGTCCATGCCGCTCTACACAAGAAAGGCCCGAATCGCCAATTCTTAGTGATTCAGACACCGTCGGACTATCAAGGTAAAAGTTTCAAGACCTTGACTGATTGTGGCAGTACACATTCCTTTATCTCACCAGCATGTGCAAAAAGATTATGAATAGCCACAGTAGAAGCACCTACCTTGCTTGTGGAATTGGCAAATGGTCGTGAGGTTACTTGTACTAGGCAAACTGCTAAGGTGGAATTCTTCCTCGGAGGAAAGAAGACTTCGGTTAAATTCAGAGTCATGAATCTAGGTATCCATGAGTGTCTACTCGGAATGGATTGGCTTAAGCCTAAGGACGCCCACATTCATTGTGGAAAGGGTCAAGTTTCCTTTCAAAACTTTGAAAGGGAATTAGTCACAACCCAAGGTGAGGCTGGAGTGCCAAAAATTCAATTGGCCCAAGCATCTCGGATCATAAAAGGAGTCAGAAAGGGATTACCTGTCTACTTGATCAAACTCAACAAGTTAGATCAGAAGCAAGAGTCTAGTGAAGGACCTTCTTGGCTAAAGGAATACGCGGACGTATTCCCTGAAGAGTTGACAGAACTCCTGACTCAAAGAGAAGTGGATCATGAGATTAAGTTAGTACCAAGAGTTACGCCAATTGCAAAGAGACCTTATAGAATGTCCATACCAAAAGCAATTAAGCTGAAGGAACAACTCAAGCAACTACTAGATTAGGGCTACATCCGGCCTAGCAGTTTAGCATGGGGAGCTTCAGTACTATTCCAGAAAAAGAAACATGGGACACTTCGACTATGTATTCATTACCGAGGATTGAATCAATCAATGGTCAAGAACAAGTACCCTATTCCTAGAATAGATGAGCTTCTTGATCATCTTCAGGGTGCAAAGATCTTCTCTAAAATTGATCTCAGGTCAGGTTACTATCAGATAAGGATCAAGGAAGAAGATATCCCCAAGTCGGCCTTCAATACAAGATATGGGCACTTTGAGTTCCTAGTTATGTCATTCGGGCTTACGAATGCACCTGCCACTTTCAACAGGTTAATGCAGGATATCTTTAGGCCATATCTTGATGACTTTGTGCTCGTCTTCTTCGATGACACTTTAGTCTATTCTAAACATGAAGAAGATCATGAAACCCAACTTCGGATTGTCCTTGAGACAATGAGGGCGCATAAGCTGTATGCTAAGATGAAGAAGTGTGCATTCTTCAAACATCACATTGAATATCTGGGATTCATAGTATCAGCGGAAGGAATCTTAGTGGACCCAGCCAAGGTCAGCAGAGATGTGCTAGAATGGCCAATACCAACATCTGTCAAAGAAATACGCAACTTTCTTGGATTGATAGGATGGTATAGGGTTTTCATCAAAAACTATGCTTTGATTGCAGCACCTCTGACGGACTTACTGAAGAAGCAAACTTCCATTGCATGGTCAACTCCCGAACAAAACATCTTCGATAGATTGGAAGCAAAGTTTGGTATTAGCACCTATCCTAAAACTTCTCGACCTCAATAAGGAGTTCGAGGTAGTAACTGATGCTATTCTCTTTTTCTCTCTCCTCTCTCCTTCATTCTTCTCCCTCCCTTGCCCTCTCTCATTCCTTTTTCTCTCTCCTCTCTCTCTCATTCGCTTTTTCTCTCTCCTCTTCCTCTCTCATTTCCTCTCCCTCCCTCGCCCTCACCCTCTCTTTCCCTATTAGGTTTAATGGTTTTTCTCTCTTTTTCTCTATCCTCTCTCTCTCTCTCATTTTTTCTCTCTCCTCTCCCTCTCTCATTTCATTTTCTCTCTTCCTCTCCCTTTAGAATACATCCTGTACAGTCCACAATACCTTGGACTTAGCTTCTTGCAATCTCCTAAGGATAGGAAACTCTTCTTAGGGCGTACGCAAATGAAGACCATGTCTCCTTCTTCGAAGACTCTATCTTGACGCTTCAAATCCGTGTATGCCTTCTGTCTATCCTTGGCAGCTTGGATGTCCTGTATTATTGACTTTATTTGGTCATCCATCTCTTCCAACATTTGCCTTGAAGCTTCAACCCTCAAGGTTGGATCTGAGATGTTTAGGGGACTTCGACAGTCATGACCATACAATGCTTGGAAAGCGGTCATCTGAATACTTTGTTGGTAAGAAGCATTGTAGGCAAATTCAACCAAAGGCAAGTATTGAATCCACCCTTTTGGCTCATGACAGCAGTATGCCCTAAGCATATCCTTGATGACTTGATTGACTCACTCTGTTTGGCCATATAATCCAGTCCGAAGGCTAATCCATAATCCAGCCCGAAGGCTAATCCATAATTCACCCGAAGACAATCCAGCAATCCTCAGGGATTACTAATCCAAGTTTCCACCCGTAGACTAGTATGCGGGCCTCGAGATCCAATCTTGAGTCATGTCGGTCTCTTATGCAAGACCCGCAGGCAAGGGATTTATGGTCCGTCCCCCCCCTGGTATCCAAGTGTCCTCCTGCTCCAAGTAGCACCCACGGAGAGACCTCTCGTGGCAGGTTCGCTCCAGGTACCCGGTGCAGCTGACAACCCCCTTGGTTAGGGTCAGGCAGATAGTCGAGGGTAACTGATGCTGCCTCTCCCTTCAGGCCTTCAACCTGAAGCATTAATTATTTTTCCAGCTTTAGATTCCTTGAGAAAGGAAGTATAAACAATGCTCGTAACTGTATAAACACAATCAATCCAGTGGTTGTTTGTTTGGCCAACTGCTAAGGTGTGAATCCTTCTCTCCGAATGCATCCAGCATTCGGTCTGGGATCAATTACGACTTGGCGAGTTCCCAAGGGTTTTGTTCTTAGTTTACCCTTTTATCCTTGGGTTAGGGTTTATACCCTATTAACCCAAATTAACCAACACCTTAGGTTCCTTAAATTAAGACAATAAATCCTGGGCAACCTCGTCGCCCCAACATGATTAGTCAATTGCTTGCTAGGCAATACATAACGTCCCTAACTTGGCAACTCAGCCTCACAAAAGGGTGATGTAACAAGATGACTACTCATCCTCTTGCAAATTAAACTTGTACTTAGAACCTGCCAACCTTGTTTAAGGAGTGGCAATTGCTATTTTGTGGTTTAGTCACAAAAGCATGCGAAATTGCAACTTGTTGCACCAGACAAGTGTCGCACCTAACTTGTGGGATCATCTCTCCCATCAAACGGCATTCCTTGGTCAAGAAATACATTTGGTCAAGATGTAGGGTTTGGGAGTCCTCTAGATCCAACCCAACCCTAACCTTACTAGGCCGATAACGTTTGGCCCTAGGGTTTCTATATCCATACGGAGGTCTAGTCTTTGGCTAATTTATCCTTAGGGTAAACCCTAGATCGTTATTGTATGGGCGTCCCATTAACCCTAATATTACGTGAATGTGGGTAGGATCTTGGGATCGAAAGTCTTGGCTTGGCATCCCAAGTGCGATACTAGGCAGAATTTTTAGCGTACTAAACTCTACCTAGCGCATTGAGGTAATCATCCTTTGAGTTACACCATTGCAAGTGAATTACCTAACCGAACTAATTGTCTTGCGACAAGAGGTGATCCTTCCTTAGAAGAGATGCAAATCATTTTCCTAAGAGATGTAAATAATTGCAAAACATAACATTCCATGCAAATATGTGATTCATAGACTTTTCCTTCTTCCATGATCATTTATTTTCCATTGTGCTAAAACTATAATGATGCAACGGAACCAAGCTTTAATGATTGACAATTTAGGACTAACCCATATAGAAACCTACATTTATCAAGAACTATGCTTATAAGCCTTTCGTTTAATGCAAATGAATTTAGGCTTTAATATGAAATTTCATCCATTCCCAAATCCAACTTCGATAAACAAAGTCCATGTATGAATGATATGGAACCATTATTGATTTAATTTGTTCTTTAGCCTTTAGCGAACCTAGGATGCAATTAACATCGCATGTAATATGCATGGTATATGAATCCCTTCCATACAATGCAACTACTTGGACAACATTTTTATGGACATCAACGATTATTTCCTACGAAACACATCTAGGAAATCATTGCCTAAATGCATTGTGTACTTGTTCTTTGATGCGAGGAAAACAAGGATGCATTTAAACGATTCCATCTTTTTAATCTATGCAATATGCATTTAGGATTGCAACATTGGAAATGCAAGCAAAGTGCAACATGCAACTAAAACTCGTAAGATGAATGAATAATTGCATTCGTAACTTCCTCATGGAAATTAAACATGCCCAATGCATTCCTTTTATGCAGAAATTAATATTCTAAGAACCTGGACATTGGGGTTCGGGGTGTTATCCACACGCGAACTCCGAGTAGAAGCTCTCGCGTGTGCGCCTCTTGCCATTTTCTTGGGAGCCATAAACGACGTAGATATTTTGATTCATCAACCTTTCCTTGGGTTACTTTCACGTATCGAACCCTCTCTGACTGAGCTCTTCTCCTCCGCGCAAGACACGGCCCTTACAGCAGGTGGTTTTAAGAAAAACCCACAATGCATGGGAGAACAGGCTTTATGGAAGCTCAAAATTAGAAGCTTCCAAAGAAGCTTCTAATGCTTCTCTGTCTCTGACAGAAATGTGGAGAGAGAAGAATTTGATGGAGGAGGGGATGATGATGAGAATAATGGTGGAGATGATGATAATAATGATGATGATGGTGGTCGTGGTGAAGAAGGTGGCAGCCTGGCAGACTGCGTAGCGCAGTAGGGCGGCGATGGCGGGCTGTAGCACGGCATCCAATTCCTCCCTCTCCTTCCCCCCTTCAAGCCTAAGGGGGGTTCATATAGTGTGTAGGGGGGGGGGGGGGGGGGGGGGGGGGGGGGAGATAGCCTCCATGTGGCTGGCTTGCATGCCTCCCCTCCCTCATGCTTCTCCACACCACACTCCTCTCTCCTCCACTTAGCTCCACTCCCTCTCCCCTACCATGCATTGGCTGAGGGGAGGGGGTAAATAATAAAAAAATTTGCAAAATTTTAACCATTATCCTTTTGCCTTTCCCGTAAAGGGTGTTCTCGTGTGGCCTACGGGTTTTTGGCCTCGCCCTCCTACGCTCGATGTGATGAGGTGTTAATTGAAGCACGTAGGGTAAGCACTAAACCACCAACACTTTACACGTGGGAGATTACTTTGGGTTGCATTTTTGCGCGGAATATGGGATCAAAAATTGTTAATATTTCATGCGGAAATATTACATTCTCTCTCCCTTAGAGGAATCGAGATGTCCTCATCTCGAGAAGAACTGGGGGTATTGTTGGTTGAGAGTACTTTCATCCATCCAAGTGGCATCCTCTTCGGGATAATCTTTCCACTGGACAAGGTATTCTCTCAAGGTTCTAGATCTCAAATGTCTCTCCCTAACATCTAGGATCTTGTCAGGCCATAGCTCAAGGACTCCTTGGCTAGGCATTACAACTTGTTGATCATCAAGCACATGACTAGGGTTAGGTACATATTTCTTCAGTAGACTGATATGGAATACATTATGAGCTTTTAGGTTCTCGGGGAGTTGAAGTCTGTAAGCATTAGGCCCTAGGCACGTGAGGATCTTGTAAGGTCCACAATACCTTGGACTTAGCTTTTTGCATTCACCCAAGGATAGGGAACTCTTCTTTGGACATACGCTAATGAAGACCATATCTCCTTCAATGAAGGATCTGTCTTGATGTTTTAGGTCCGCGTAAGCCTTCTGTCCGTCCCTGGCGGCTTGGGTGTCCTGTCTTATTGACTTGATTTGGTCATCCATATCTTCCAGCATCTGTTTTGAAGCTTCAACCCTTAGGGTTGGATTTGTAAAGTTTAAAGGACTACGACAGTTGTGCCTATATAATGCTTGAAAAGGGGTCATCTGAATGCTTTGTTGGTAGGAAGCATTGTAGGCAAATATTGAACTCAACAAGTGGCAAATATTGAATCCACGTTTTGGGTTCGCGACAGCAATGTGCCCTTAGCATATCCTCAATGACTTGGTTGACTCCCTCCGTTTGACCATCGGTTTGGGGATGGTAAGCTGTACTGAAATAGAGTTGAGTCCCAATGGCTTCGAAGATAGCTCTCCAGAAATGTGATGTGAACAGTGAGTCACGATCACTAATGATTCTTCTAGGTAACCCATGCAGTTTGAATATCTCCTTAATAAATAACCTTGCAATGTCTGAGGCTTTATAGTTTGTCTTAACAGGGATAAGATGTCCAACCTTGGTAAGCATATCAACTACAACCATAATGGAGTTGTATCCTCCCTGAACTTGGGGCAGGCCAACAACAAAATCCATACTGATGAATTCCCATTTCATTTGGGGAATGTCAAGTGGTTGCAATTTTCTGGCATTTTGACATGTTCGGCCTTAATACATTAACAAGACAAACATTCAGTGACATATTTGAGAACGTCACCTTTAAGCCTCTCCCAATAATAGCTCTTTCTGACTGCATTGAGGGTCTTGGCATAGCCAGGATATCCTAAAAAAGGGGAGTCATGAGCTTTCCAAAGTATCTTCTGCTTGAGTGATTGGCTTGCCGGTATACATAATCTCGTTCTATAGTAGACAAGTCCACCACTATTGATAGAGAATTCTTGATACTTTGCCTGTAGCTTCGGGTGATGGGGATCTCCCTTAGTAATTTCTGATAGGTTGGATCATGGCATGCCTCTTCTCTAGCTAGCTCAAGAATTGGGTTGTTCAGCATGGATACCTTTGTGGCTAGAGATCTGGCTGTTGATGGATTTTGCAAGATTAGAGAATTTAGAAATGCCTTGCGACTGAGTGCATTGGCAAATACATTCTCCTTTCTAGGCCAATATTTGATTTCAAAATCATATTCCTCCAGTACTTCAATCCATCGACGTTGCCTCATATTAAGCTCATTCTGGATAAAGATCCATTTGAGACTTTTATGATCCGTCACTAGGGTAAACTTGTTACCCAGCAAGTAGTGCCTCCAAAGCTTGAGAGCATGGATAACAATTCCAGATCATGGGTAGCATAATTCCTCTCATGGCTCTTTCTTGAAGAGTATGCTATAGGATGACCTTCTTGCATAAGCACACATCCTAAGGCAAGTGTGCTAGCATCAGTTATCACTTCAAATTCCTTACTAAGGTATGGAAGTTTCAAGATAAGTGCTGATACCAAGCTTTGCTTTAATTTGTCAAAGCTGGATTGTTCAGCAGTTGACCATACAATTGATGTTTGCTTCTTTAGTAGATCCATCAGAGGTGTTGCAATCAAAGCATAGTTTTTGATAAAGACCATGTACCATCCTGTCAATCCAAGAAAGCTACGTATTTCTTTGACAGTTGTTGGTGTTGGCCACTCCAGAATGTCTTTGACCTTGGCCGAATCCACTAAAATTCCTTCCGCTGATACAATGAATCCCAGATATTCAATCTGTCGCTTGAAGAATGCACACTTCTTCTTTTTGGCATAAAGCTTGTGTGCCCTCATTATTTCAAGGACGATGCGAAGCTGGGGTTCATGATCTTCTTCCTGTTTGGATTAGACTAGGGTATTGTCAAAGAAGATGAGTATGAAGTCATCAAGATAGGGCCTAAAGATATCCTACATTAACTTGTTGAAGGTAACAGGTGCATTTGTCAGCCCGGATGACATAACCAGGAACTCAAAGTGACCATATCTTGTACTGAATGATGTCTTTGGGATATCTTCTTCCTTGATCAGTATCTGATAATACCCAAACCTAAGATCAAAATCTTGGAGAAGATCTTCGCACCTTGAAGACAGTCAAGAAGTTCATCTATTCTTGGAATGGGGTATTTGTTCTTAATGGTTGATTGATTCAACCCTCTGTAATCAATACATAGCCGAAGCGTTCCATCTTTCTTCTTCTGGAACAGCACTGGAGCTCCCCATGGTAAACTTCTAGGACAAATGTAGCCTTGATCTAACAGTTGCTTGAGTTGCTCTTTCAGCTCAATCGCTTCTGGGATGGACATTCTATAAGGTCTCTTTGCAATTGCTGTAGCTCCTGGCACTAACTTGATTTCATGATCAACTTCCCTTTGAGGAGGAAGTTCTGTCAACTCTTCAGGAAATATGTCTGCGTACTCCTTTAGCCATGAAGGTTCTTCACTAGACTCCTGATTTTGATCTAGCTTATTTAGCTTAATCAAATAGGCAGGTAGCCCTTTTCTAACTCCTTTTATTATTCGAGATGCTTTGGTCAGTTGAATTTTTGGCTTCCCAGCCTCTCCTTGAGTTGTAACCCATTCCCCTTCAGAATTTCGAAAGGAAACTTGGCCCTTTCCACAATGATTGTGGGCATTATTAGGTTTAAGCCAATCCATTCCAAGCAAACACTCATGGATACCTAGGTTCATAACCCTGAATCTGACCAAAGTCGATTTTCCTCCCAGTAGGAATTCCACCTTAGTAGTTTGCCTGGTACAAGTGACCTCATGACCATTTGCTAATTCCACTAATAAGGTAGGTGCATCTTTTGTGGCTATTCCTAATCTCCTTGCACAAGCTGGTGAAATAAAGAAATGTGTACTTCCACAATCAATCAAGGTTTTGAAGCTTTTACCTTGATAATCCGATGGTGTCTGAATCATCAAAACTGGCGATTTGGGCCTTTCTTGTGAAGAGCGGCATGAACTATTGCCCTCTCAAAGTCTACTTCCATGGTCGGGTCTTCTTCATCGCACATCTCCTTGTTGGCAACATTGGCGGCTCTTCCTCTGGTCCTGACGGCGGCTCCTTAGCCACGGACGGTTCCTTGGAATGGCCCTTGACATTGTCCTCCGTTAAGCTTGGGACATTGCCTTTTGAAATGACCAGGCTCATTGCAATGGAAGCAACGGAGATTGCAGCCATTACCTTAGGTAGGTACAAAATTATTGACATTGTTGGTCCTAGCTTTCTTCCTTTGTCCCTGACCTTGCGCTCTCTTCGCCTGGGACCTATACACTCCTTTGTTCTGATCCTTATAAGACCAAGTCTTGTTATTTCTTGGCCTGGTCTGCACTTCCTGTATTATGGGTGCAGCTCGAATGAGTGCATCCTGAAGATCTGTCGGGCGCATTGATTCGAGGCGAGTGTTTATAGGTGGGTTTAATCCAGCACAAAACTTTAACACCTGTTGTGTCATATCCATTTGTGGCACATACTTCAAAAGAGAGACGAACTTTGAATAGTAAGCATCAAGAGATAGACCAAGCTGCTTCAGTTCATAGAACTCGTTCATCTTTTGCGTGCGGTAGGCAAGCGGTAGATATCTTCCTCGCACAGCTTTCTTAAGCTTCTCCCAAGTAACTGATCCTTCCGAGATCCCTTGGTCTCTGCACTATTGCTTCCACCAAAGCCTTGCTTCACCGGTAAGCTTCAATTTGGCAAGCATCGCTTGGTTAGCGGGTGCAGTACCTGCTGCTTCGAAGTAATACTCCATGGATTCGATCCAAATCTCAACATCAGTTTGGACGGTCCTCCCCTTACCATTGAATTCTAGTGGCTTGATTTGCTTGAGAAGAAACTTCTTCTCCTAAATTACAGCCGTACTTGGTATAGGGGTCAGACTAGGAATCTGCACTTGAGGTTGTGCTTGGTCATTGAAATTCTTTATGTTAAAAACTTGCTAAACGTTTCTCTCATTACATTACATGCCCAGTTCAGCTTTCAGCCAAGTGACCTAATCACTTAGCTTCTTTATCAATACTCACAGTCAAGATAATCATTGATAAAAAGAAGTCTTATTTCATTCATATGGGCATAGCCCTTTCGACTACAATTTGGTTTGAAGGTACGCAAGTCGGTGGGTAGCTATGTAATAAATTCCTAAATCACCTGTCCATCTACGTTCCACGTACAAGGGTGAAGAATTGTAGATGCAGTCTAGGATATTCATCATATCTAGCCTCTGTCAATAATCCGAGGCACGTATCGCAGTCATAAACATAACCTGGAACACCAAGAATCTATTCCATGCTTCGCAACTCTGCAAGTCAACATTGATAAGTAAGTAAGGAAATGTTATTAACAGCAACATTTGCTCTACTTCCCCTCATTAAGTTTTCTTGTAAATATTAGTTCCTCGTTGGTTAGTTCTGATACCAACTGTAACGTGTCCACCTCTCAACTTGTAGGACACGTCTTAGCAGCCCATTGGGAAGAGACTCTAGAAAGCGTCGCCCGGCACTCCCACGGAATGTCACGGGGTTTGCGATCTGGTAGCTAGTGCCGAACCCCAGGACTACTTTACACAGAAACATCAGGGTCGAAGCGGATTCATATTGTACTTGGTTCAAGGAGAATGGGAAACGAGAGGGATGCAAGCTTGACCTCTCTGCCCGTAAGGCATAGTCCCATTCCGTTCCCCTAAAACAACATAAGTCAGGACTCTAGTATCCTAGATTCTAGGTCATCGTTCTTTGCTCTCAATTTCCTTCGAGAAAAGTTCCCGGTCAACCAGGACCACCCTTCCGTAGGACGGACCCATGGTCACATCCATCGCACTTTCCTCAAGGTTGCTTTACTTATCTAATTACCTACCACATTTAGTTGGACATGCAAAAATAGCTTCCTTAATTAGCCAATTAATCACCGATTCCTTCACGTAATCTTAGCACTGACATAGAAAAAAGTGTCAAGCAAGTTCCTTTTCAACAATTGATTTTATTTATCAGTCTTTGGAATACATCATATAATCCAGCCCGAAGGCTAATCCATAATCCATCCTGAAGGCTAATCCATAATCCGCCCGAAGGCAATCTAGCAATCTTTAGGGAGTACTAATAGAAGTTTCCGCCTGTAGACTAGTATGCGGGCCTCGAGATCCAATCCTGAGTCACGTCGGCCTCTTGTGCAGTGTTGGGGTAAATGCGCCTCTGTCGTGCCACCTCGTGTATTACTACACTGACAGTACCCGCCACTGCACACTGCAGGTGGCGGGCGCCCGTTGGCGGGCGCCCGTCACCGTCACACTTATTCTTTATTCTTTCAGTGACTAGTAAATAAAGGAAGGCCCGGTCACACATTGTGACTGTTGGAGTTCCCATTTGTCTCTCTCTCTCTTTTCTTGCTCTTGCTCTCTGCCATAGCTCGTGCATGGTCTTTCGATCCTCTCATCCCTTTCAACTGGTATCAGAGCTTGGCTTCCGATTGCTTGAGCTCTTCTCGGTGCTTGCTTAGCTTCACATCGGCTCCCTTCTTGCATTGGATCTCCATCCCGGCAGCCATATCCGATCTCCCCGAGCTCCCGTCACTCCCCAGCTTCCCGAGCACCTTCCCGGCCTATTGAGGCACCTTCAAGGCATTGGTACTGAGGTATTTGATCATTCTTTTAGGGTTTCATTTTAATCTATAGGTTGCAAACAGCAAGGGCAGCCATGGCTTCAAACCCTTGAAGCTTATTCCCCTCATATTGTGCCTTACACCTATTAAGGCTCAAAGAGGCTTGTCATAGGCCTTTGATAGGCCCTTCTTGAGCCCCCCATTACCCCCTTTCAGCCCATGTGGAGCAGCAAGTTCAGCACCAATAGGGCAGATTACGCTATTTTTTCTAGGCAGTTAGCACTCGTCTACTTCAGCTCCACACTTGGCCATTGTTTCTTGCTCTCTATCTTGATCAAGAGGGCTATTAGACTTCATGTTTGATGTCATTCAAGCTTTGGGCATTGGTCTTGATCATTCGAGGCTGATTTCTTCAGATTTGGGACTGTCATAAACTGTCATAACAGGCTGAAAACAGGGCAGCAACATTGGCATTAGCATTTGTTGCTTACACTCCATTCCGGTTGTGCTATTTGATGCTCGTATGCGGCCTACTTGATGCCCAAATGTCTTGGGAATGTACGCATTCGATTTGCCCATGATTTGGCATTGTTGTTGGGCTGGAAATTGATAGTTTTGGACTATTTAGAGCTGTTGTACATGAGCAGGCTAAAGCTCATTTGTCACATGTATTGCTTCTCTATCGATACCGGATGTATGCTATGGGTTATGCCATGATTTATTACACTTTGGGGATTGACTTCGAACTCATGATCGTGATTCCGGAATGCTTTTGAGCATCGCATTTGCTCCGTTGTTATTGGTTTGTCATTGGCAGTTTGGTCGACTTGACTGGCATTTGGGCCGCTTATGTCTATTGTCTGTACTTGATGGATAAGCTCTATGCATTACATGCTTTGGTCCGTGGTTGATGCCTCTTAGTTTGTCCATGCTTGACAGATATTTTGGAGCTCCGATTTGGATGTTTTGAGCACTTTCGACTCACAGGGATATTGACTTTGGGTTGCTACTGGATGTATTGACTTGATAGAGATCTTGCCATTGGGATTATGTCTTGCTCAGTGGTGGTTGCTACAACAGTTGCTTCATGTATGTCATGCTCTCTTGGATGCGTCTGACGCATTGACTTGGTCACTTGTCACTAGTACTTTGTCTTGGGTTGTTTGAGCTCTTTAGCTCACCTGTACGCCATTTGTGCCAGTGGGAGCATAGTGTATGCATGACCGACTTTGAGCAGTTCATGTCTTGGAACAGCTTACGACTTTGAGCATATGTTTTTTTTTTTAGACTTTGGGATTACCCTCCGACCTTTGAATGTTGCATTGATGTATGTCTTGGTCTCCGGATTGCTTATGAGCTGAGTCTCTTGCTTTGGATCCGCTTTCATTTTGGGCAGACACCTATTTGTGTCAGGTTTTGGCAGTTGCAGGTACATCTTGCCTAGATTGTCTAGGGGTGTGCCTCTTACTGGCAGATGCTATTTGACATGTCTCAGTGTTAAGCTCATGTATTTTCACTGTCATTTGGTTTTTCTTTGTCCTCTTCATGCCAGCTTTGGACCTAGCACTGTCTAGTTGACTTTGGATCCAGTTTTGGGACAATTTGCTCTCATTATTGCAGGTCTGCAATTTATTACAGCAAGCATTTATTGGTGGACTGAGCTGTATTTTTCATACTGAAATGTATTGATTTGGTGTACTGTACCTCGTATTTGGTGGGCAGCAGCTTCTCAGTCAGCTTCCTAGTCATTTTGCCTTGGATTTAGTGGTTTTTTGGCTGTTTACAGTAGAAAACAGCAAGCAGTTTTGAATTGTCTCTGCATTTACAGCCTACATTATGGCTTTGTCTTTGACTGATAATGCCATATTTAATATCATGAAGTTGGATGGTACCAACTATGGCTATTGGAAGAGCCAGATTTGGCAGGTCTTGGTGCAGAAGAACCATGTAAAGCTACTTCGATTGAGCGGGCAGCAGCCTGCAGGTATGAGCAATGATGACTAGTTTGACTTGGATGCATACTGTAAGTCCACAATCATACTCTCTCTGACTGAGCAGGTTCATTACAATGTAGTGGATGAGGCACAGACCGCATGGCAGTTATGGGAAAAGATCAAGAATCTTTATGATAAGAAGAGCCCGACTAGTCAGATGTATTGGCTCAAGCAGCTCATGGATCTGCGCATGAAGGAGAATGCGACGATGTCTGCTCATTTGAGCCAGTTCCATGTGATCTTGAAGAATCTGATATCGCAGGGTATCACATTTCCCGATTAGGCGACCCCACTCTTTTTGCTTGGGACTCTTGGAGAGTCATGGGATGTCTTTCATACTGCCTTGTGTGCTCCTACTACTAAGCTGAAATTGTCTGATGTAGAGAGTGCTCTTCTGCGGGAAGAGATCAACAGGAAGAACTTGGATGCCTCTCGTGTTTCTCATGCTTCGACAGTTAGAGGCAAGAATGACAGGAATGACTGTGGGAATGGCTGTGGCTGTGATTCTCAGAAGGGTCGGTCCAAATCTCGTGGAAAGTCGCGTAGTAAGTCGCGTGGGCGCAACGCTAATGTCACTTGCCATCATTGTGGGAAAAAGGACCATATCAGACCACAGTGTCATGAGTTGTGCAATGAGAAGCGCAAGGACAAGGGGAAGGATAAAGTGCAGGAAAAGTTTTCTGATCGCAGTATTATACCTGCGAAGTCCAGTGTAAAGATCAAAGAGATCAATGTTACGCAGACTGAGGAGCCATCTGACGGTGATGAGTTTATATTGGCAGCTAGTTCATCTGACAGCTCACAGTTGACTGAGACTCCTAGCATATATGCATAGTGTTGGCTTTTGGATTCAGGCGCATCTTTTCATGTGACGCCTTATCATGAGTGGTTCCACTCCTACCGCACTGTATCAGGGTCAGTCAAGCTTGGAGATGACAGGTCTTTGGCTATTGTGGGCAGTGATGACATACAGTTGCAGTTTTTCATTGGTAGTTCTTTTGTGCTCAAGGATGTACGTCATGTACCTGCGCTTACGTGCAGCCTTATGTCTGCAGGTTAGCTGGATGATGCAGGGTTTCACATTGGTTTTGGAGACTTTGCCTAGAAGATTACCATAGGTAGACTTGTACTGGCCAGAGGTACCAAGGCTGGCAGACTCTATCCTCTTGTAGTGGATGGTCCTACAGTTGATCATGTTTTGTCAGTGGGTTCTATCCCACATGTATCACTTTGGCATGCCCGTTTGGGGCATATGTCTTTGAAGGGAATGAAAATGCTTTCTGGTTTTTGCAGTATCTTCCGCCTTTAGACTATGCATGTTTTGGCTCGTGTGATCATTGTCTTTATGGTAAGCAGAATAGGTCTACGCATAAGAAATCAGGTAGGCCATGCATGAGTGAGCCCTTGACTTTGGTGCATTCTGATGTTTGTGGGCCCATGCCTTGTATGTCTATGGGTGGCGCAAAGTACTTTGTTACCTTCATTGACGATTTTTCTAGGAAAGTGTGGGCTTATCCTATAAAGCAGAAGTCTGATGTCTTGGCAGTCTTTCAGCGTTGGCTTGCTCTTGTTGAGAACCAGACTGGGTATAGACTGAAATGCCTTAGGACTGACAATGGGGGAGAATATGTTTCGCGTGCTTCTGAGCAGTTGTGTGATGACAGGGGTATTAAGCGTCAGTTGACTGCCCCTTACACCCCACCCCAGAATGGTTTGGCTGAGCGCATGAACAGGACTATTCAAGAGCATGTGTGCTCTATGCTTAGCCATGCAGGCCTACCACAGAGCTTTTGGGCTGAGGCAGTTAGTACGACAGTGCATGTCATAAACCGATCGCCTTCTAGTGGTTTGGATTTCCAAGTTGCAAAGGAAGTTTGGGCTAGTAAGCCACCCTCTTATGCGCATCTCCGTCTCTTTGGATGTGAGGCATTCTGCCATGTGCCCAAGGACAAGAGAAGTAAGTTGGATCCAAAGAGCATTAAATGCATCTTTCTTGGCTATGATGATTCAGGAGAGATGGGCTATCGCCTATGGGATTTGCAGGCGCGAAAAATAGTATGCAACCATGATGTAGTTTCCATGAACACAAAATGCATAAGCAGCCTAAGAAGGTGGTTGAGATCTACAGAGTGATCTTTCAGGAGGAGCCTCGCTCCAGCACAGCCAATAGTACAGCCTGCAGTAGTTCCTACACAGGGCCAGGGTGTTGGCAGGCAGTTGGACAACAGGCAGTAGAGCCTACGGTGAGACGGTCTACTAGAGATAGACGTCCACTTGATCGCTATGAGCCCTCTATGCACTATGTCTTGTTGACGGATGCAGGAGAGCCTCTCACCTATGATGAGGCTATGCGCAGGGGTGACAATCACTCTTGGGAGAGGGCTATGCAGTCTGAGATGGACTCCTAGGAATATGACTTGGCATCTTGTTGCCTTGACTAAGGGCAAAAAGGCTTTGCCATGCAAATGGGTGTACAAGCTGAAAAGTACCCCTGGGCACCCCAAGCCAACTTATAAGGCTAGACTTGTAGCTAAGGGTTCTAAGCGGGAGCATGGAGTTGACTTTGATGAGGTCTTCTCTCCTGTCGTCAAGATGACTACCCTACGCTTGGTCTTGTCCTTGGTCGCGCAACTTGACTTGGATCTTTATCAAATGAATGTTAAGATTGCATTCTTGTATGGGGATTTGCATGACAAGATCTATATGGAGTAGCCTAAGGGCTTTGCAGAACATGGTAGGCCCCGTAGTGTGCAAATTGAAGAAGAGTCTTTATGGCTTGAAGCAGGCATCTAGGTAATAGTATTATAAGTTTGATGCCTTTATGCAGTCACAGGGCTACAGCAGGAGTGCTATGGATCCGTGTCTTTACAGAAGAAAGCCCGTGATAGCAGTTTACTGACTTTGGTTCTCTATGTTGATGACATGCTGATAGCAGGGAAAGCTCATGCAGAGCTTAATGCTCTGAAAGCTCAGCTCAAGAAGAGCTTTGAGATGAAGGATCTGGGACAGGCTTCATATATTCTTGGGATGCGCATTAAGCGTGATAGGCATTAGGGGCTTTTGTATCTCTCACAGCAGGAGTACATCCATAAAGTCCTTGAGCGCTTCTGCATGCAGGACGTAAAGCCTGCGGACTGTCCTTTGCCTTCTCATGTGAGGGTTTCACATGCCGATTGTCCACAGACAGATGAGCAGAGGGCCGAGATGGCCAAGATCCCTTATGCATTAGCAGTGTGGGCAGTCTCATGTATGCCATGATAGCCACTCGTCCAGATATTGCGCATGCAGTTGGTGTTATGGCACGTTATATGGCTACACCTGGCAAGAAGCATTGGGATGCCGTGAAAGGTATCATGAGGTACCTGAAGGGCACTGCAGATATGTCTATATGCTATGGAAGCCAGGATACAAGGGTTGTGGGTTACACTGACTCCGACTATGCAGGACATGCAGATAGTAGGAAGTCCACTTCTGGCTATGTATTCACTTATGCTGGAGGGGTTGTTTCTTGGATGTCCAGGGTGCAGAAGTGTACGGCTTTGTCTACCACTAAGGCCGAGTATGTTGCAGCCACTGAGGCTTGCAAGGAGGCTATCTGGCTAGGCCATCTTGTTTTTTACCTTGGGATTGATGTTGTTCCTACACTGCATTCGGATTCTATGAGTGACATTCAGTTGGCTAAGAATCCGGCCTTCCATGTGAAGACGAAACATATTGAGGTGAGATATCACTTTATTCGGGGTGTCGTGAAAGACAGGTATGTTGACCTTGTCAAGATCTCCACTGACATCAATCCTGCAGATCTGCTCACAAAAAACCTCACTACTGAGCGCTTTGCCTTCCTTAGGAGATTGATGGGGCGTTGGATGAGATGTTGCCTTTCCTCATCCCTTGTACCTATGTACATTTGTACTGTCTTTTCTTTTCTTTTCTCTCTCACTGGGGCAGATTCACCTTTAAGTGGGAGGTTGTTGGGATAAAGGCACCTCTGCCTTGCCACCCCGTGTATTACTACACTGACAGTACCTACCACTGCACACTGCAGGTGGCGGGCGTTCGTCACTGTCACACTTATTATTTATTCTTTCAATGACTAGTGAATAAAGGAAGGCCCGGTCACACATTGTGACTGTTGGAGTTCCCATTGTCTCTCTCTCTCTTTTCTTGCTCTTGCTCTCCGCCATAGCTCGTGCATGGTTTTTCGATCCTCTCATCCCTTTCATGCAGCACCCGGAGGCAAGGGATTTACAGCCAGAGCCCCCCTGGCACCCAAGCGTCCTCCTGCTCCAAGTAGCACCCACGGAGTGACCTCTCGCGGTGGGTTTGGTCCACGTACCCGGCGCGACTAATAACCCCTTTGGTACGTGGACCAAACCCACCGCGAGAGGTAAATGATGCTACCTCTCCCTTCAGCCTTCAACCTGAAGCATTAATTATTTTTTCAGCTTTAGATTCCTTGAGCAAGGAAGTACAAACAGTGCTCCTAACTATACAAACACAATCAATCCAGTGGTTGTTTGTTTAGCCAACTGCTAAGGTGTGAATCCTTCTCTCCGAATGCATCCAGCATTCGGTCCGGGATCAATTGTGACTTGGCAAGATCCCTAAGGGTTTTGTTGTTAGTTTACCCTTTTATCCTTGGGTTAGGGTTTATAACCTATTAACCCAAATTAACCAACACCTTAGGTTCCTTAAATTAAGACAGTAAATTCTGGGCAACCTCGTCGCCCCAACATGATTGGTCAATTGCTTGCTAGGCAATACATAACTTCCCTAACTTGGCAACTCAGCCTCACAAAAGGGTGATGTAACAGGATGACTACTCGTCCTCTTGCAAATTAAACTTGTACTTAGAACCTGCCAACCTTGTTTAAGGAGTGGCAATTGCTATTTTGGGGTTTAGTCACAAAATCATGCGACGTTGCAACTTGTTGCACCAGACAAGTGTCGCACCTAACTTGCAGGACCATCTCTCCCATCAAACGGCATTCCTTGGTCAAGAAATACATTTGGTCAAGATGTAGGGTTTGGGACTCCTCTAGATTCAACCCAACCCTAACCTTACTAGGCCGATAACGTTTGGCCCTAGGGTTTCTAAATCCATACAAAGGTCTAGTCTTTGGCTAATTTATCCTTAGGGTAAACCCTAGATCGTTATTGTATGGGCGTCCCATTAACCATAACATTGCGTGAATGTGGGTAGGATCTTGGAATCCAAAGTCTTGGCTTGGCATCCCAAGTGCGATACTAGGCAGAATTTTTAGAGTACTAAACTCTACCTAGCGCATTGAGGTAATCATCCTTTGAGTTACACCATTGCAAGTGAATTACCTAATCGAACTAATTGTCTTGCGACAAGAGGTGATCCTTCCTTAGAAGAGATGTAAATAATTGCAAAACATAACATTCCATGCAAATATGTGATTCATAGACTTTTCCTTCTATGCAGCTAAAAGATTTCCATGATCATTTCTTTTCCCTTGCGCTAAAACTATAATGATGCAACGGAACCAAGCTTTAATGATTGACAATTTAGGACTAACCCGTATAGAAACCTACATTGATTTATCAAGAACTATGCTTATAAGCCTTTCGTTTAATGCAAATGATTTTAGGCTTTAATATGAAATTTCATCCATTCCCAAATCCAACTTCGATAAACGAAGTCCATGCATGAATGATATGGAACCATTATTGATTTAATTTGTTCTTCAGCCCTTAGGGAACCTAGGATGCAATTAATATCGCATGTAATATGCATGGTACATAAATCCCTTCCATGCAATGCAACTACTTGGACAACATTTTTATGGACGTCAACGATTATTTCCTACAAATCACATCTAGAAAATCATTGCCTAAATGCATTATGCGCTTGTTCTTTCATGCGAGGAAAACAAGGATGCATTTAAACTATTCCATCTTTTTAATCTATGCAATATGCATTTAGGATTGCAACATTGGAAATGCAAGCAAAGTGCAACATGCAACTAAAACTCATAAGACGAATGAATAATTGCATTTGTAATGCGAAAATTAATCTTCTAAGAACGTGGACATTGGGGTTGGGGGTGTTACCCACACGCGAACTTGGAGTAGAAGCTCTCACGTGTGCGCCTCTCGCCATTTTCTTGGGAGCCATAGACGACGTAGATATTTTGATTCAGCAACCTTTCCTTGGGTTACTTTCGTGTATCGAACCCTCTATGAGTGAGCTCTTCTCCTCTGCGCGGGACACGGCCCTTACAGCAAGTGGTGTTAAGAAAAATCCACAATGCACGGGAGAACAGGCTTTATGGAAGCTCAAAATTAGAAGCTTCCAATGCTTCTTTGTCTCTGACAGAAACATGGAGAGAGAAGAATTTGATGGAGGAGGGGATGATGATGAGAATAATGATGGAGATGATGATAATAATGATGATGATGGTGGTCGTGCTGAAGAAGGCGGCAGCCTGGCGGACTGCATGGCACAGCAGGGCGGCGATGGCGGGCTGCAGCACGGCATCCAATTCCTCCCTCTCCTTCCCCCCTCAAGCCTAAGCGGGTTCATATAGTGTGTAGGGGGGGGGGGAGATAGCCTCCCACGTGGCTGGCTTGCATACCTCCCCTCCCTCATGCTTCTCCACACCACACTCCTCTCTCCTCCACTTAGCTCCACTCCCTCTCCCCTGCCATGCATCGACTGAGGGGAGGGGGTAAATAATAATAAAATTTGCAAAAGTTTAACCATTATCCTTTTGCCTTTCCCGTAAAGGGTGTTCTCGTGCGGCCTACGGGTTTTTGGCCTCGGCCTCCTATGCTCGATGCGGTGAGTTGTTAATTGAAGCACGCGGAGTAAGCACTAAACCACCAAAACTTTACATGTGGGAGATTACTTTGGGTTGCATTTTTGCACGGGATACGGGATCAAAAATCATTAATATTTCATGCAAAAATATTACAACTTTCACCCCTTCTCTTATCTCTATCATCTCTGGAGTCTGAGCTCTTGAACCCCAAAAACACATCTATATCTATCTTGTCCAATTTTCTTGCCAAACCCCTATGGTGACCTTCAATCCTATGCGCTGCGACATTGGTGAACCCGATGTGAAGGTCTGTGTAAGAGAACTCCAAGATAGGGGGATTCTTCATGAGATACTCTACAACAGTTGATGCGCACACTGCAGCAGACTCAGCAACAATAAATCCAAATGTTACAACAACAACAACAACAACAATAACAACAACAAAGGCAAGATGAAGAAAATATTGATTCCACAACTATCAAGGCCCTAGAGGAAGTTGGGAATGAATTAAAACAATTTAATGGTCAAAATGTCTCTCTTTTCATTCGCTTGTATGTTGAGAAAATGCTCTTCTTTGGTGTACTGCAACATGCATGGAGTCGCTAGCCAAGCATGGTCTTCAAGAAAGAATCCATGGTCTTTTTCAGTGAGATGTGGATTGGGTTGCATTCAAAAAAGCCCTATGTAAAGAATTCTTCTAAGAAGACTCTGGCCTAATGACGAAGAAAAGTTTCACTGATTGGGTTGAGAAACCCAACAAAGGTTTAGCTGCAATAGCTTTATACCATGAGTTTGAAAGTAAATTTGGACAACTTGATGCTAAAGACCAACAAAGTATGGAAGATAAGAAGATTGAATTATTCCTTAAGGTTGTAGATCCCATTTTGCAAGAGAAGCTTGTTGATTGCCTAGAAGATGCTACCTCCGAATCAAGAGTCAAGATTGCATGGATAGATGTTACTGATGCAGTTAACATGATTGCTCGAAGAGAGGAGATGCGACTAAGATTGGGCTCTACTTCAACTTCAACAACTCCATTGATGGAGCTTGTTCCGCCTTCAAAATCCCCTATTCCTTTGACTAATCAACCAACTCTTTCTTCTTTTGTTCCTTCTAAAATGATGTCATGAATGAACTCATTAAAAGCATGCATGACCTTCATCTGAATCTTACAAAAATTAGTTCCGAGGTGGAGAATCTGGATGTCAAAGTTGAAGAACGAGGATGATCATCAACTCAAAGACCCATGAGAGAAGGCTATAAGAGGCATTGTCTTTGGTGTGACAGCCAACAACATGACAAGAGGGAGTGTTTTGCCTTCCGTGAGGCTGAAGCACAAAAGCTCGTCTTTTGGAAAGACAAAAAAATTCATGCAGTTGAAACTGGTCTTCCACTGGAGCCAAATTTTGGCAATGGTGGAATGAAGAAAAGATTAGAAGATTTAACTGTAAAGAATGCCTACGCAGCAATTGATGCAGCTACCTATGGGCTACAAATCGAGCCAACTAAATTGGATTTGAAAGCATGTAAAGCTAATGTGCAATCTAAAGTATGGATGTAGGAATTAGATCAAATGGAATGCGGCAAAGTAGCCAAAGATGATTTGACTAACGGCAATCATTGCATTCGAGGAATAACTGGTTGGAAAGAACCAGTAGATTCTTTTTCTGCCTTTGCACATTTGACTGACGTCAATCATAAAGAAGTCTTGATTGAATAAAAGATAAGAAGAGAATATGAACTAGGGCCTTCCTCTTCTAGCCCTCGAAAATGGGTAACTAGAAGAATGCCTGAACAACCAAAGCTTGCTAAAAATATAACCCCAAATCAAGAGATGGAAGATGCACCACAAACAAGGAAAACCGAAGGAAAGAAGAAAGGCAAGCAGGCAGCAGGCTACAAATTGCAGTCTGACATAGAATCTGCAAATCGATTTCAAACGAGCTCTAGAAGAACGAATTCTGGGAAGTAAAATTGAGTTCACCTTAGGTGAAATTCTCATAATTGCCAAACGTGAATTTCATGATGTAATTATTAATGTAATCAAAAGAAAAAGACAATATGTTGGTGATGATGCTGAAGAAACAATGTATGCTTTTTTGCAAGCTCTTCGAGTCTTTGTGCAGGATGAAGAGAAGCTAACTGCACAAGAAATTCAACTTGAAGCAGTTAAAGAGTTAATTGCAGCAATTAAAGCTAAAGATAAAGAAAGCATGGATGCAAAAATTAAATAAGTGAAGGCTAAAAATATAATGGTCGGCTAGTCCAAACCAGTTGGGCAGTCCACCTCTCAAAAAGAAGGTCGTCTATAGCACATGCATGATGAGGAAAAAGCCCAATTCATTCCAAGCAGTCACTACTCCCGTAAACATTGGGCAAGAGCAACAATGGAGACAGACGTCAAATTTGGAGAAAAAGAAACACCATGTATTGCACTCTTAGACCATGGTTCTGAGATAAATGTCATGGCAAGGAGTCTCTATGAAAGCGATGGATGGCCCATAGATGTTGATCCAAGGTGACAAATGAGAGCTACAAACAACTCTTCTAGAGAGTTATATATTGCATGTCCTAATGTGCATGTAACTATTGGAGATATAAAAGACAATTTTCACTTTTTTGTTCAAGACTCTTGTAGTTACCCTATCGTTCTTGGATAAACTTACATTTTTGAAGCTCGCTTGGAAACAAAAGCTCTTGATGATGGTTCTTCCTATGCTCGATATCTGAAGCAAGGATAATGAAGGAGCTGTCCAATTTCTTACTATGTGTGTTAACCATCATCGAAATAGAGATCAACTGCTAATTATTCTGTGCCTCCTAATGCCTGATAATTCAAGGGTTTTCAAGCTGCACTGTTGTAAAAGGAGGCTATGGCAGTGCGTCATGTAAAAAGATTGAACCTCCTTATGCTACAGAAACTGTGTCTCTAGCAAATCTATATGTATGTACAACCAATAGTATGGGCTATTATAAGTCTCTTCCAACCATAACTAAAGCTGAAAGAAAATATTTATGTGCTTAAAACTTATGACATGATGGCTAAAAATGAAGATATTTCAAGCATTTTTTTGGACTGATTACTACTGACACATTGCTGAAATGTATACACCTGCTTATATAGAAAATCAGGCTAAAAATCAATCCATAGAGGTATGTACATTGGATTTTTATCAAACAATTCAAAAATTTGTTAAGCATGAAGACATTGGTTTACTCAACAAGGCTGAAGCGCAAGTAGAGACAAAATACAAGACGGTGGATAAGAAAGTCAAGCCTGTGGCAGTCCCACTGCCTCCTGAAAGTGAAGGGCTGGCTGATAGGGTAGTAAATCAACCAAGTCTTCGTGATCCTTCCAACATTGGTCATAAGTTCACATCTGAAAGTATAAAAGAACTTAAAATAGATGAAAATTCTCAGTCAAGTGAAAAAGGTTGTGTGGATCCAAATATTGTGGCTCCTATGCTCATTTTTATGGTCCCACATGCGCCTTAAAACCTTAAGCCCATTCCTTTTCCAAGGACGCATTTGCCCAAATTATTGGAACTTCTAAATGAGAAGATCAAAATGAAGATTTTAGAACCTTCTTCAACACCTTACTCAAATTGATGGTTTACCATGCCCAAGAAAAATGAATCATTACGATTCATTCAAGATCTATAGCATGTTAATCATGCCACAATCCGAAATGTTGGTTCGGGTGTTGATGAGTTCGCTGAAGCTTTTGCAAATAGAGCAATTTATTCTATGGGCGACCTATATTTAGGATATGACCAATTTCAGCTTTCATTAGAAAGCCAAGACATTACCACAATGAAGACGCCTCTTGGATCGGTCTGCATGTGCACTCTACCACAAGGTGCAACAAACTCCGCAGCCCATATGATGAATACCATGCACAAAGTCTTAAGGGACTTTATCCCACAACTTACTCTTCCATTTCTTGATGATGTACCTATCAAGGGATGTGAAGTCAATGAAAAGAATGAGGAGCTTGACGAAGATGGTTGTAGGACGTTTATAGTTAACCACATTCATGATTGTGACAGGATTTTGGCAAGGCTAGAAGAGGTGCATCAATAGGAAGCTTATAATGTGGGGATATAATATTTAAAGAGGTTTGAAGTTGGGATAAAATTCTAGGTGAAATAATGTCAAATAGTATTACCTTGTTATGCTATCCAAGTGTTGTCCCATTGTACCTCTTATCAGTAAAACTGAATTAACTTGAGCTCCTGATATCAAATCGATGAGATTTGTGATTCAAAACATATATGAATATCCCCTCTACGCAACTGTTTATCAAGCTTCAATTATATATCAATATAGAAATTTTTGTAATAAGATATTTACTGCTATATAGAAGTTTCCTACACCCTCTCTACTACTTGTAAATGCCCTATTTGGACTTGTAGGAACTCCCTATGTATAACAAACTTTGTAAACACCTACAAGGTCTTGAAGAGGGTTATGAGGAACTTGTGGGGATTAAAATAGACTTGTAAAATAATGGAGACTTGCTATGTAAAATTGTAAGACTTGTAGGAACAAGTAGGTATCAAGAGAGCAAGAAACACCCTATTCCTCTTCCATTGTTTGTTCCCATGTCTAAATGGGTAGAGATACTATTGTACCACTATCAACCAATGCCAAAGATGATGTACATACACCTAAAATTGAAAATTTTTAGGGTTCCAAGACTCGATGGGTGTGCTAAGTTCCTCCTCAAGCCAAATGATGCACCCCTTTAAGGTCATAATCAAAAAGGGAGGTTCACCTCTCTATTATCTTCTTGACTCGCTTGATATCCTCTTTTTCCTCATGAGAATGAACATGGCAAGGTACATGTTACTTGGCTAATAAAACAATGATGCTGTTCATTGAACTGAAAAACTCTTTGAATCCTTTTATGAAATGCAAGTGGAAAATAGGAATTGACTAAATTAAAATGAGCTAAGGATAGGGTATTATCCATTTGCTACCATTTTCACTAATATTTTCAATCATGTGGCATCAATGATCAAGCAACAAGTTAAATTCTATGTTAAGTATAAAATGTAGACAATGAATCAATGCTTACAACCAATTTTGATACTAATCTTGAGTGGACAGGATAAAGAAATATAAAATAGTCACAATCAACCCTATTTTAGGCTCTATATGCTCTTCAATATCAAGCTTGATAATCAATTACTCTTAATCTCCCTTTTCCAACAATAGGATCAGTCCAACAATGGGATAATAAGAGAGATTAAAAGCATTAAATAGTAATACGTCTTGTTTGCTGATGGGTGAAGAGTATTGAATGGACTTCAACTGATCAATCATCCACATAATCCATCCCAACTAATCAAAATTGAGTGCCATAAGTTCAGCTTCAATCAAAACTTGGTCCCATAATGTTTGCCCAAATATATATTTAGCTTGTAGTAATGAAGAGTGCTCCAATGGATTATTAGAAATCCATGCTTGAGTAAAAGTCTTCAACCACCATAGGAGAAGATCCTTTGAGTAATAAAGAAGCACTAATTCTTGATGAACATCAAGAATTAATGAAGATACCATACATTCAAGTGTTCAAGAGAGTGAAAATGCCATCGATCTTGATGATATGCCTCAATGTTGACCAAAATTTGGTGGTGTGACTTTACTCCTACCTTCCTTGAGTTGAATAAACCATAAGCCCCATTGTTGGAGCCTGATTCAAGCAAAAATTTAAAGAAATTTGTGGCTGCCCTATTTTTTCCCAAATTGAAATGAAGATATTGCTTCAAATCTTGCCAAGAAGATCCAATGTCAACTCAATGATGAATGTAAATGCTTGTCTTCAACTTCCTGAGGCCAAGGAGCACGAAAGCCCCCTCGAATCTTCAAGAAATGATCAAAATATACTTGCCATCCTGAATCTACCATAGCTAGGGTTTTCATAAAGCTTCAAGAGCTCAAGAGAAGAGAAGGAGCTTGAGTTCAACAACCAAGAGCTCTTTGTTAGAGAGTATAGAGCCTAATTGAAGCATAGATGAAGCTGGAGAATGATTATCTTTACTAAAATTTAGTACAAATCACATTGATGGATCCTAGGGTCATGGAGACTACAATGCCAAGCTTCCCTTGCAAGAATGGTACTCAATGGGTAGGAAATATGGTAAGGAAGAATCCTATGCCATCTTTGGAGCTTAAAAAGAAAAAGGAAGAAAGATTTGAAGCAAGAATCTCCATGAAAGCTTATGAGAAAACCTCATAGAGAGAGAGAGAGAACCCTTGGTTAGTGAAAAGTGAACCTGTTTAAGCATTTTTCTAATCTTTATTAATCCCAATTATACCAAATACCTCCAAAGTGGGCCTCTTTTTGACCATGAGATGCCAAAATCTCCAAGAACCTGCCAATTCCACTTCAAATCTTTTCTGAGAGCTCTAAAACCAGTCAAGGCTAATTGTAGGGAACTCGAACTAGTCATAGTTTGAATTGTACCAAGTCGTTTAACCAAATCTTGAATCCCAATTACTTAGAATGATGCTAGTAAATAGATTTAGACTTGAAAACAACCTTGCCAATAATCAAATTCAAGGCTCTAATAGTATTATAAATGAACTAATTCCCACAACAAGGTAAAATACAATAAATACACTAAAATACCAACAAATCCATAGCCAAGGTAGCTAGGCTGCCATGAATCATGTTACCACTTGAATACAAAAGCTAAGAATTATTCATGAGACGCTGCGACATGATATCCTCCTCATGCTATGGAGGGGCATGGAATCCACCCTAATTCCATGGTGGGCAAAGGGTATACACTCTCAATGCATGGTGGGAGGTGGAAACCTCAAAGAAGAAATGTTTACTATCGACAAAAAATGCTTGGCAAGTTACAACTTAGCCTTTTATATCTAACCCTAGATCTAAGGCTAAATATTGACTAAGGTATTAATTTTGCTTTATTATAGAATAAGTATGGCATGACAAATTGTAAACCACTTGATACTTTGTTGGATGAGAATACCAAATTGGATGTAGACACTAGAGCCAAAATTGCATATGTTACCATGTACATGCACATGGTGGGAAGTTTGATCTACTTGAGCATCACTAGACCTTATTTTAGCTATGTAGTTGGACTTATCAATTAGTTTATGCAAAAGCCCAAGAAATCCCTATTTGGATGCAATGAGAAGGATCATGCATTATGCTAAGGGAACAGTAGATTATGCACTCTTTTATGAGAGAGATAAGGACCTAAAGCTCATGGGATACACTGATGCAGATTGGATGTCATTATGATAGACAATATACTAGTGGCTATGCATTCAACATTGGCAATGGCATGATTAGGTTGGATTAGCAAGAAGAAACTGATAGTTTCACTATCTAGTACTTACTAAGGCAAAGTGCAAAGGTGTTGTATTAGTAGCTTGTGAGATTGCTTAGTTGCTAAAGTTGAAGCTAATTTGGATATGTAGGTAGAGACTCTAGTGACATTGTATTGTGATAATCTATGTACTATACTTTTGGCTATAAATCCTGTTTATCGTGCCAAAATAAGCAAGCTCTAGGGGTTTATTGGACTTAGTGGCAACTAGGGGAGCAATCCTTAGGTCACATCTTCTTGTCAATATAATTTTGAATTTCTTTCAACAGAGTTGAGGGATAGCATTAGTAACTATCGAAATGTTAGGTTTGGTTTAAAGGTGTCTAGGTCTTTGACCAAGTCATACTCTTTGATAGGATCCACAGGCTTAATCGGCTAGGGAATGGGGTAACACCCACTTTCATATTTTTTCTTTCTTCTAATAGTGGCAACATCTACACTTCTTCTATCACTAGGGGTACTTCTATGTCCTCTATCTCTTGGACCTTTGGCCATATGGACTGCTCTATATTGCACTCTCCTATTTTGTATTGCTCTATTTCTCCTTTGGTAGATTGAACTTCACCATTTTGGTAAAGGGAAAATTCTCTTTTGAAATAGTGGGCTCTCTTTTCTTGGCATGTGTTATTGGAGCAACTTCCAATTGCACCAAGTTGGAGGCAAGTTCTTGGATCTTTTGTTGGTTATTAGTGGTGGTAGCTTTCACATGAGCTGGATTGGACAGTCTTTTGCAGTGTGTCCTTCTCCTTTACATCAAGTGCATAAGGGTTTGTAGTCCATGGACCTTCAAGGGTTTGGACAATTTGATGAGATATGTTCCTTTTCGCCACATCTGTAACACTCGACTTTTAATCTCTGGCCATTGCTAAACTATCGTTCTCTGTAACTTTGAGAGGGAAACCTCATTGGGCCAAAATTAGGACCAAAATTTCTAGGCTTTAATCTAATATCCTAGGTGGTCATCTTGGATTCTAACAAGTTGAATCTTGCTTCCTCATCTTTCTTCCTTCGCTCATACATCTCCTTAAGATATTAGATATCTTTTGTATGGTTCTTTCTTAAATAGTATGAATAGAAGGCTCCAAGGATAGTTGGTTTTTGGATACATTTAGTGGCTCAATGTCCTACATGATGGCACTTTCTGCACCATATATTAGATCGCATCACATCTCTTCCATCTCCTACAGGATTGGATATGTAACATTCCCCCCCCCCCCCTTCCCGCCATATGACCTCCCCCCCTAAATGTTTTTTTTTTTTTAACAGAATAAACCCCCCTAGTTACACTGCCAACTGGCGAACGGCGTGAGGGGAGGAGGCTGTCGTGATGTCAACGGGGGAGGGTGCCGTGTGGCGAAGGAGGTGGCAAGGGGGGGCTACCGCGTGCCCTAGAGGGGGCAGGGGGGGCTAATGCGTGACATGGGAGGAGAAGGGAGGGCGTCTGTTACTAATCCCCCCCCACCCCCAAGACCTTAAAAAAAGGGCTTAAGCGTGGGAGGGAGGGCCCTTCATGCAGGAAAGAAACAAAAGAAAAATGAGAGAGAGAGAGAGAGAGAGAGAGAGAGAGAGAGAGAGAGAGAGAGAGAGAGAGAGAGAGAGGAAGAGTAAGAGGAAAGAGGGAGAGTAAGAGAAGAGAGAGAGAGAGGGAGAGAGAGAAGGAAATAGTTTTTTTTTCTTCCTCCTTAAAGAGCTTTGAGCTTCTCGGAGCTTGCCATCTTCTTTCTCTCCCCCTCTTGGAGAAGGTCCTTGCAGACGAGTCCTCTCCGCGAGAAGCCATCTCTCTCGTAATCTCGGTGCGTAGCCACAAAGCAAAAGCCAAATCATACGATGCCTCCCAAACGAAGTAAGGTCCAATCGAACACGAATCCCACTCAACCGATGGAGCTGCAAGTCAAGGAACCACGTCACTAGGTAATCAGGTGTGTTCCATACACCCTACCCTAATGGGAGGTCTTAAGGACATAGGCCAACTTCATTGGGAAGGGAAAGCTATTCGGCGAAAGTCTATCATAACTAACCACCATTTAGTTTACATCATTTTATCATATTGGAAATTGTGCTTACTTGCACTTTGGTATGTTTTTGAACAAGTAAATTGCACAGAAGATTTTACATTCATGCACACAAAAAAGAAGAAGAAGCAAGGACCTTATTGATTATGCTCATAATACTTTAGATTATCCACTAACATTAGCATGCCTAAAAATGGGTTGTTAAAACACTCATGCATATTCATCAATTAAGCGGAAATCATACTTTTTTCTTTGCATCACAAAATTTGTGAAATGGGAAAGGTAGAAGTGACGGTTTGAATCAAGTACATGAATTTCTTGAATTGCTACGATGACGTTTAAGTATATCTAGGCCATTGCAATACTAAAATAGGTATTAGGCCCCTATAAACCTTCAAAGGGGAGTGGTTTGCTTTTGCCTTAGGCTTGATAACTTCACGTCCTCCACCCAAAAGAAAAAAAATACAAATCTCTATTTGTGTTTTGCATAAGCGCGTCGAAATGAATTCCCAAAAGCAAAGGCTTGCATTGCAGCATTGTCTTAGGAAAGATACGCCTCTAAATTGCGTGGCATCATGACCAGTTTCAGTTGCGCTATTAGGGATTCATCTTGAAGATAACTGTAAACCGCACATATGAAATACTAACAATTGCTCAAGAGCCGCTCAATAAAAATGAACCTTATACACGCAAGGATAGGGCTCAACTCAACTTATTTAGGGTTTTGAAGAAATTAAGCCAATCTATTGTTACTTCATAGGGGGACGGAATGAAGAAATTCCCTATCCTTCGGAGGATATTGGAAATTACCGCTAAGGTAAGGAGGACAAACGCTAGGGTCAAGAGAGGGACCCCACCTTAGCAAGTCTCTTGAGCACTCACATGCACCTTTGTTTGTGCTTGTAAATTTAGGTACACTACTTCAACTAAAAAGGGGAAAAAAAAAGGAAAAGAGAGATTGTGTAACCCCAAACTCATAAATGAGCATAGTGAATCAAGTTGAACTTTTGGAGGGCGCGCCAAACCACCCCCAGCTAGCTGCCAACCCTAGCCAAGGGGGTTCTAAATAGTTATGACGGGAACGTGGACCAAACCTACCACGAGAGGTCTCTCCACAGATTGGGTTGAACGTAGGAGGACGCTTGGATGCCAGGGGGCTCTGGCCATAAATTCCCTGCCTCTGGGTCCTACTCAAACGATCAGTGTGACTCGAAATAGATTTTCGAGAGGTCCTTGCTACTAATGCAAGGCAAAAACTTGGTGGAACTAAAAGTGCATCCTTAAGGATTGCGAATATTGTCCCTTTTGAACAAGATTTGTATCTCTGATAAATTGCTAATATTAGGTACTTCCAGGGATCCTGTTTGAATTTGTTTTCGTGTCAGTGTCATAAGATTACGTGAGCGAACCCTATCCTTTTAAAAGGCTAATTAAGAAAGCTATTTTTACATGTCACACCAAAAAGTGATAGGGCTAAGTAGACAACTAAAATACGCCAAGTGAGGGAAGCGGGAGGACGGAACCCCCGACGTGTTTGTCCTATGGCAAGGTGGTCCCAGAGAATTGGGAGGCTTCTCACAAGGTTAGGTTTTACTGACAAACGATGCTTAGAAATCGTTAGGTTAGAACCTCGATTCATGCCATTTTAGGGGACCAGAATGGGGTTATGCCTTATGGACAGAGAGGTGGAGCACCGCATCCCTCTCGTTTCCCATTCTCTTTGAACCAAGTACAGCATGGGTCTGCTTCGGCTTGGGTATCTCTGCGTAAAGTAGGATGTCCAGAACCCGACACTAGAATACTGTCAAAAGACCTCAACCTCTAGGGACTTAAGTTTTAGGTCGATCCTAGTGGGTTCGGCTGCAAACATTCCATTGCAAGGCGGACTCGAAAAACCCTAGGCAACAAACCTCGTGACATTCCATGGGAGTGCCGAGCGGCATCACTTGGACTCATCTCTTGATGGACCGCTAAAAATGTGCTTGGGCAGCCAATAGGCGGGCACGTTACAGGATATGTTGGCGATATTCACCTTCATCATCTGCAGCTATTTTGTAATCACATCCATCAACTCTTTCTTGATGCATAGACTAGTTGGGTTGAGTAGAGGCTCCTCTGTTCTAATTCTGATTTTAGAGATCCTGTTGAGGCTAGTGGTTGTTGATTCCAATTGGTAGGAGTCCACTGTTGTTGTTGAGTCACCATTGTGGGAATTGTTTGAGGCCACTATTGTTGTGGTTGAACCATGATTTGAGGTACTATTGTCTACAGCCATTGTGAATTTGCTACATTGTACTGCGGCACTGTGTGCATTTGAAGATAGGGGTAGGGAACAGTCCTTGGGGTTTGCATTTGGTGGGTATACCATTCCTAGAGTGGGAGAAGGTAAGATTCCTCGTCCTAAGTTCATCGACAACATTGCTTCAACTTCATCATACAGTCTCGCACCTTTCACTACAACTTGCAAGTTAATTGGTCTTCTCAATTCCACAAACTTTTACAAACTTCTGGTTGTAGGCCTCTAAGGAAAACTCCCTTCTGGATGCCTTTATCCAAATGATGGTTGGTCCATCTCTTCAGTATGGATTCCATTCTACAAACATATGCTTCCACCCATTTACTAGAGGACTGTATAAACTCCTCTCGCATCCACTATTCAAAACCTTCACGCCTAAATTTAGTAAGGAAGGTCAACTTCAAGTCATCCCATGTGCCAAAAGTTCATGTTGCTTGTCTCTCGTATCACTAAAATGTCGTGCCTTTGAAAGTGGTTGGAAATATTGCCAACCAATGTGCTCAAGGGTTCTGACATTTTTTGCTACACACGATACCATGAACTTGACTACATGAAGATCAGGGTCTTCATTATACTTTCCCTTAACAGATGGGCAACAAAACTACATTTAGTGGCTTCTCATCATCAATATTTCCAGGATGGATTTGACTAGGAAAGAGACCTTGAGTCGCTATGGGGACTTTTGTAAAGAGTGCTACAAGAGCGTTAAAGGAAGCTTCTACTACTAGCTTGTTCTTAACTTTGATTTTTTCCCTCTCTCTTCTCACGTATCTCTAGATTCGTTCTAGTGCTTGCCTCTTGATCGTGTCATTCATCATGGAGTTAGCTCCACCCAGTTTGTGTGTACTCACAATAGAACAAAATCAAAAGGGCTTTGGTCTCTGGAGAAATGCTTCTGTCATTGAGGGATGCAATTCTTATAAAAAGTGGCTTTGGTAATGAGAATATCTAATTCTTCAACAATAGCATGGATTCTACAATCTTCCATTTCTTTTGTTTCTTTTTAACAGTGCCACTTCTTCCATTTTCAGTCTCTGTTGGTGCTTATTAATGGTAGTTTTTCACAATTGTGCACCAAAAACATGGAGCTCTCAAGAGAACACCAAGGAAACAAGGATATTACTACAAGAAAATCTATATTGTATTCATTAACAAGCATATTTTCATCATTTACATAACCACAACAAGAAAAAGTTTCTACATAACTTAAGACAAGCCTAACCTTGGCTTTCTGTCAGTATCATTGTATCGAATATTATGTGACAAAGTCTTCATACAACATCATAGAAAGAATCTCCCACAGCTTTATCTTTAACATAATTAGTCATATTTTTCATATTCTTCTTAAAATCCATAAAAAACCACAAAAACACAAAATAATTCTCCACTTTGAATGAAATTTCATCACATAGTATTCATCTTCAATGTCTTCTCATAGTCTACTCTCAATCTCTCATATAGATTCAATGTTTTTAAGCATAGAAAATGACTATCTCTCATACTTGATCTCTCTCACGCATATCCTCACTCAATAGTACAATAGAACCACAATGAATAATCCTCAATAACCCTCTCTTAGTCATGGATATCCCTCCCAAGATGTATGTCTAATACGAAGAGTCACTAGATCCACTATAGTGTCCCTTGAGAGCTCCCTATTGTCACTATCACTGTAGTCTTTACGTCAAATCTTCTTCAGCTACTTCTTCGAGCTATTTTGTGCCTGCGTCATTCCTCCTCCAAGATTACAAAACATTTCCAAGCTAAATATCCATCCCACAAAACATTCATAGAGACAAATTGGGCAAAAACAAAGTAGAAGCATAAAGCTCTATAGAAGCTCAACAAAAGTTATACAAACCATGTAGCTTCAACTAAAACCATTTCAAACCATTCAACATGTTCTCAATCATTCCTCAAAAGTCTTATTCATAATCTCAACCTTACCAAAACATAAAGAAAATATATCAAAATAGAGGCAACATAGACCATATCAAAACCAAATAGACTCATTACAAAACCTATCAAAACATTGTATCGCAACCAAATACCATTATGACTCTCCCAAACATACTCAAACAATTCCAAAATGTTTCCAAAGTCATCAAAATTCAATCAACACACCCTTATATCAACCAAAAACCATCCAAAAAAATCAACAAAAAATAGCTAAAATACAATCATTTTAGTACTCAACAGTATCACGCACAGTGAAGTAGGAGAATAAAGAACCATATCGGATCTGATTATGAGCCTTGATAAGGCTATAAAACCTTAAGCCGTGACTTAGGCTAAGGCTAATACTTCCATTCTTCCCCCCTCCCCCAGCCAATTGTGTGCACACGTGCGTGCACACACACACACACACACACACACACACACACACACACACACACACACACACACACACACACACACACACACACACAGTGAGAGAGAGTGTGTGTGTGTAAGTGAGTTAGTGAGAAGGGAAGAGGAGGAGGGGAAGAGAGAAAGTAGAAGGAGTAGAATAAAGAAGAGAATAAGTGAAGGGAGAAGAGAAGAAGGGAGAAGGGAGAAGGGAGGAGAATAAGTGAAAGGAGAAGAGAAGAGAAAAAGGGAGAAGGGGAGAAGAAGAGGTGAAGAGGGAAGAAAGTGAAGGAGAGAAGGAGAGGAGAAGGGAAAAGAGAGGGAAGAAGAAAGAAGAAGAATAGAAGAGGAAGAGAAGAGAAGGAAAAGGAAAAGGAAAGGAAGGAATAGATAAGAGGGGGGAGAAGGATAGAGGGAAAGGAGAGTAAAGAAAGAAAAAGAGCGAGAACAAACGAAGACATCCCCAATCGCAAGAGGAGCACTGCTTTGGCCCATGAGTATTTCAACATAAGTCCCTCCTCTCCTAGTGAAATTGCGATTCCACAAGGAGCCACCAATCCATCTGGAGCTCAAGACCGTCAAAGTTCAAAGTTAGTGCCATGGAGGTTTTCTCATGATGGCCCCCAATAGGAGATATTCTAGAGTGAGGAGCACGAGAGCTACCAATGCCATTACAAACATGATTGACACGCCATCTCATGCAATACAAGATCTCGTTCCTTCGTAAATTAATGTTGGTTCAATACATGGTTAGAAATGTAGCAATAGGACATATAAGGATTATAAGTCAAAATTATATAATTCAAAGCTAGGATAAATTGCATACTATTGCATTGAGCAATCATCTTAAGATCCTTATAAACGAATAGTTGCATCAAGAATAAGTTCTTTTTGCATTTATAAATCATGTTATAATTCATGGAAAGAAGAAAGTTGTATTAAGCATAATTCCTTTACATTATAAATCATGAAAAGATGAAAGTTGCATTAAAAATAAATTTCTTTTGCATTTATAAATTATGTGAATGGGGAAAACTGTATTAAGAATGTTTATCTTTGTTCTTACGAAAGTCTTAAATATCAAGGAATATTCCATTAATACCTATAGGAAAATTAGAATAGATTTTCAAAATGATCGATTAGGGCTACTTCTTAAAGGAGAAGAATCCCACTTTAGATTTCAAAATTCTATAAATCCCACCCTTCCCCCAAAGTTAGGATAATTTCTAGATTCTCAATGGGATTAATGACCAATCCTTGATAAGAGTTATGAACAAAAGATCACAATCAAAGGCCAATGATAATTAAGGAAATGATCAAAAAGAGGAAGATTAATCAAAGGTTAAGAAAAAGGAAAGCTAGAAAATCAAAGCTGAAGGGAATTTGGGAAAACCTAAGAGTTAGAAGAAAATTGAGTCGGAAAGGGTTGCCTCCAAGTTAAGATCTCGCTCAATTGCCTCTTTATTTGTTAGGAATATTACTTGGAAGAAATTGCTTGTGCTTATACCAATGCATACAAGTTTGACTCAATGCACTTAGAAATTTGGTTGAATAATGAAAAAACCTAATACACTAAGTTTGCAATAGGAAAAAAAGGAAAGCACACTGGATCTCCCACAAGGCTAGTTGCGGGTCTCTTTCCAAGGGAGAAACAAATTGCCTCCTCGAAGAGTTTTTGGACCAACCTTGATGACAAGAGGTCACTTTGTGAAGTCCTTGGGCAAGAGGAGTTGAGGATGTTAGGGGTGCTCTAGCTAGTAAACTCTTAGGCTCCTAGGAATCGCCCAAACTTCTACATGACTCAAGATTTTTGAGGCCTAGATACTAATTAGGGGCAAAAATCTTAGAGAAATAATGGCCCTTGACCCATTCTTCTGTATGGACAGAAGGCAATAAGAAATTTTATTAAATAAAAAAACTATATTTCAAAGGGTTTGTTTAATGGTTTGTGTATTGTGATTTTGAATTATGTAAACAAAAACTATGATTTAAAGGATTAATTAAGGAAGCTAATTTGATGTGTACAACTTAAATGTGTTAGGTAAGTAAATAACTAAAACTACCCAATTGAGGGAAGCGAGAGGGCGTGATCTCTGAGAGATCCACCCTAAGGCAAGGTGATCTTGGTAAGTCAAGAGCTTCTCACAAGTTCATTACATTAGACTATAGGAAATTTTGACCCTAAAATCAATTAGAACCCTGACTTTGTAACATTTTAGGGGGATGGAATGAGACTTTGCCTTATGGACAGAGGGGTCAATGTAACCATACTCCCCCTCGTTTCTCACTCTCCTTGAACCAAGTGCGATATGAGTCGGCTTTAGTTCTAGTAATCTAGCACAAAAGTTGCTCAAAGACCAACGCTGGTTAACTCCAAATGGGAGACCTTAAGTTACTTAGAAACCAAAATTCAGGTTGATTCTCATGGGGATGGCCAAGACCTTCCATCGCAAAGTGGACTTGAAAGAGTCTAGTAGCAAACTTCGTGTTACTTGGAAGAGTACTGAGCGGCATTGCCAAAAAAATCATCTCGATGGACCACTAAATTGTGCTGCCAATGACGTTTCAAGTGGGCACATCACACTCAGTCACTCACTCACTCACTCACTCAGTCACTCACTCACTCATTATGTGTGTGTGTGTGTGTGTGTGTGCGCACGTGCATGCACGCGCGTGTGTGTCCCCCCTAAAGAAAAAGCATCCACACACACATGCATACATACATGCACACTCTTGCTTTGACACATGTTTTACATGAAAGTTTCTACTCTCCTTAATTAGAAATACCATAAGTCAATAATGAGCAAATTGCCCCTATATCTCAACCAATAGTACTATGTAAATACCACATCCATTTTTGTTAGCAATGGTGACAAGATTAGAATGGGCCAATGATATAAATCAGAGTTGCCATATGCATCATTTTTGTCTATTACATCTTGTTACTTTTCTAAAATTCTTTCTAGACACAAGGTGTCATATGGAAAAATATACATGGATACATAAGATTTGATACTACAATCTCCTCTTTGTTATTATTTGTACATGATGTGTTTCTCCATTAAATACCTCAAAGCTCCTTTCATCGTCTAGTTTTAAACTTTTTGATCTTCTATGTCAATGCTCATTGATTAAAAAAAGGTTGATTGATGCAAATTGATTAACATACTATTAGTATGGATATGAATGTAATGTTACACTCGAACATTGTTTAAGCTTCATGTTTGAGTTTGAGTATTGAGTTTTTTAGTATTTCTTTTTCAAGTTCAAGGTCATTTTGTTTTCTTTTAGAAATACAAAGCATAAAGTTGGCAAATGCACGTAATATATATAGATTTTTACAATGGTGAAAATTTTTCCATTTTAGATATAGTCATGTTTGATAGAAGTTTCAAGTATATCCACAATTATTTATTTGAGCAATACAAAGCATTATTTCAAACATCATGAGAGTTAAAGTTTTGAGTAGTTTGAGGCACTCTAGGGAGCCCAAAGTAGGCATGCAATGCATTGGAACTTTTACATCATTATTTTGACATAAGTTATTGATGGACACATAATTGTGGTTCCCCACCTCCTAAAATGCTCAAGTTGGGGAAACATGTCAATTGCTTCTAACATCTGATTGATAGTTGGCCAATGCTCGAGCATAATGATGGTAAAAAGAAAAGCTTCGAGTAGTTTAAGATGTTGATAAAGGAACGCCTTCTTTTCTATGAATGATTGACCTTTTTCTAAATGCACAATAGGCCAAGTTTTGGAAATACAAATGTATTATCCATAGAAATGAGAAGTAGATGTGCATGGAGATATACAAAACAATAGCAACTTTTGTCAAAATAAATAAGAAAGATAGGCTAGAAGAGGAATTACATATGTTGGATGACCTTTTTACCAAGGCATCTCTCTATCTCAATCTCATCTCAATTCTTGCTATATGTAATATGTAAATTTAACTTGTATAATCATGCTGTTTTGTGGTAGTTAGACCACACAAAGCCATTTTATCAAAGTTTCTCAACTTCCTTGTAATTTACGATGGTTGAATTATGTAGTGCTAGTAACCATCTTTAAAATACCTCATACTCTTGTGTAAAATTTGTGTTGCAACTAGAATTTATGTCACGATTGTCTTGTTGAAGCAATGCCTATGTCATATAATTTTATATCCAAGGTAACTTGTGTTAGAACTTTGAAAATAGAGACAAAAGTTTCAATGGCTATGTATAATATTCTTACAACTATACTTTGGTTCTTTAGTATAACGTATTGTTAGCACACATGTTTCATGCTTTAAAAGAGGAGTACAACGTTGCTCATGAAATAGATGCAAATTGCTAGCATATAAGTGTGTGATGCAAGCTTTGAGGATGCAACAACCCTATTCTTTATGCTATAATAAAGTATCTTCTTCCACAACACATTTCACAATCTTAAATAATAGATCTTATCATGTCTCTATACAAAATATTAGCAAGCACATTACATAAATCAATAGAACTTTTTGAGATGCTGTAAGAGAACACATTTTTATGTGTGAATCTGAGACGTCCTAGAGTTATAAGCAAGATACCACATTGCTATATGTAGCTTTGAGACATCCAAGACAAGGAAAGTCTTATAAAATGTTGTTTGTGAAGGCTCACATGCTTTGCAAGGATTTCAAATTCTCACCACCTAGGCTTTAATGTTTGCAATGTATGGGAGTTAGCAATGAAAGTTACCATTTTTTGTATCCTACACATGCACCCACAAAGACACAAGAAAGTTAGCAATGAAAGTTACCATTTTTTGTATCCTACATATGCACCCACAAATACACAAGAAGAAAGCCTCGAACTTTGTAAAGTACCACAAAACTTGTGTCCATAAAGCATCATTGAGGGTGGGGTACAAAATGTGACATGATTGTGGTCTCCCCCATCAGCTTTTATGTGTAAGGAGTACTATTTCAAAGCTCCAAAATTTAGTGTCAAAGTTGTCAACTTATGCAGAAAAACATTCCTTGAGAAGAGTGAAACAAGGAGAGTGGATAAAGTTGTATTCTAGAGGAGAATCAGGTTCTCCAACATTCGTTCTCAGTGGAAGTTTTGGTTGTTTGTACTTCCTGGAAATGAGTTGGACAATTTGTTTTTGTTACACTACTATCCATAAAACATGAATTGGACAACGTGCTCTTTTCTAGCATTGAGTAGGTCCCACATGTGCCTAATTTACTTGCTTCAATGCTTGTGCTTGCTATGCATCTCATCTTAGCCACCATGTGAAACCTTTATGGCAACTTCGAACCTCATGTCTTGGAGGTTTATGCTCACTTTTTATAGGTTTTCTTGGCTTGAAGCAATATGTTATAGATTCAATTTGCCTTCTTTGCTTGATCCTTGGTCTTATCATGCACTCAGCTTGTGTGATACAATATGAAGATAGGTCAAAGCCCCACCTCCGAATTTGGACAATTTGTTGCACTGGTAGTCAATTTTTACAATCGCTACACAAAGGTAGATGTAATAGGTTAGGTGAAACAAACCATGGATGGAGAGTGGTGTTGCTTTAGCCATTGATGAGACAAAGAGGCCATGTTCATGTGATAAGACCCATTAAGACATGCTCCTTACATTTATGGCCTTTTGACATGAGAGAGAGAGAGAGAGAGAGAGAGAGAGAGAGAGAGAGAGAGAGAGAGAGAGAGAGAGAGAGAGAGAGAGAGAGAGAGAGATCATCAAATAACTACTAAAGTCATTATCATTGGTAAGATTTTGGGTTGCTAATGGATATTCCATAAGGGGCATTGGGTATTTTCATTAGTCTTTAAATCAATAGGTAGCAACCAAGCAGAGTCTCTCTAGTTGGAAAGGTATTCAAGAAGTTTAACCAATTAACATATACGAGAGAGAGAGAGAGAGAGAGTTATGGGGAGACTTCGACAAGTTGAGATAAGTGGGCATGCGGCGTGGCTCCAAATTGTGAATCACAAGGTAGCAGCAACCAAGGAGTGTCTCTCTAGTTGGAAAGGTATTCAAGAAGTTTAACAAATTAACATATAAAGATTGGTTTCAGCTAAATATGTGAGAGAGAGAGAGAGAGAGAGAGATTCACTTATGAGGAGACTTCCACAAGTCGAGGTAAGTGGGTATGTGTGGCATGGCCTCGAACTGTGAAGCCCTTGTGAGGTTGAGCAAGACCTATCATGATGGGTGCATCTATGAAGCTCTCCCCCTTCACCTACCCCCACATCCTCCACCCCCCATCCCCACAGAACACACACGCACACACATACACTTTTCCAGGAGTCTTCTGAGTTCTCCCACAATAACAAAAAGTCGCCCCTTTCACGTGCTCTACAGTCCACCAGGCCACACGTGCCCAAGCCCGATCATGACGCGCAATATCGAGGGACGGAACGCGTGCGCACGTGCGCAGGCACATCACAGGCAGCGCTCTCTCTCGCTCTCTCGCGCCCCCTCTCTCGATCACCTTGTCAGTCAGCTTGAGATGGAGTGAGTGACGGAGCCTCTCACAGTCCAAGCAACAGGGCAACTCCATCAGCACTGCCCAAATACCCCTTTCGTGTTCCGACGTGCATTCCTTCGTGCCCAACTGCGCCTTCAAGGCTTAATCCGTCCCTCAGTCTTGCTTTTCCATTGCCCTGTTTCGCCCCCTCTGCGATTTTGACAGCAGTAGAGAGAAGGCCCTCTTTTTCAGCCACCCTCCTCGCAAGACTGAGATCTCCCCTGAGAGATTGACTTACGTAGCAGTAAAAATTGTGCCTATACGACCACATCTAGAGGAGGTACAGCAGTTCACTGAACAAAATGAAGTAGCAGTACCGCTCTCATCCACATCTGATCAATTCCGAGTAAGTTCCTGCCCCTTTCCTCCACCTCTGAACTGATTGAAAACCCCCTGCTTCAGTCGTACGAGTATCCAAATACCTGTTTAACCATTTGGGATGAACATGGAATTGCACTCCAATCACATACTCTATGCAAGGCTAGATAAACTTACTTCCTCAAAGACCTCAAAATTAAAGTCGTATGCAGCACGAAGCATTTTGGAGATCTGAAGCAGTTCATGTGTACTATGGAGGTCTTTTGTTAGTCTTCAAAGTCCAGTCTACATTTTGGCTTCAAAATGTGGTTTAGTTTGGCTACTTTCTCAGCCTTCAGATTGAACACTGGTAACCGTTTGTGAAATAAAGGCAAACGGGTATACTGTTTGTAGAAGAAAAGATTTGGTCACCAATGCCAAAGTTTTAACCCTGGCCTTGTATCAGATTTTCCAGGTGCTTGTTAGAAGCAGTAATGAGTGCAGTCCAGTCGTTCTAATATATGCACTGATATCAGCACTTTGAACACCCTTAGCCGTATGTTGTGTATGCACTTCTATGCATCTGGCAAAGCGTTGTAGATTTCTGTGGGGAGGTTTCAGCAGGGCACACACAGGGAGCGAAGAGCAGCCAGTGCCAGAAAGTCTCTCGATATGGTAGGATGGCATCTGCTACTATTACCTTCTCATTCTTACCTTTTATAAAACAAGGCAGCAGCACACACAGGAAGTGAAGAGCAGCCAGTGCCAGACTGAAAACAGGCCAAAAGCACAGATTTTCAACGGGCTCAAGCTGAAAACACCACTCCAGAGACTGGCCGGTCAAAATACAGGCTGCAAGCACCATGCTGACAGGGGCTGACAACACTCTTTCTTAGTTCTTTCCCAGAAGTAGAACTATCAGCAGCCATGAAACTGGACAGCAAGTGAATGAAATACAACCTCCGAACATGCACACAAAGGCATATACACACTGAAGGTTAGACATATAAGAACAGCTCACGCATGTGCAGAAAAGAAAACTTGTATCTGACTTGATGGCAATGGTTTCTTAATGAACTTACTTGCTCAAAACTCTTGACTTGTGCAGTAACCCACTTATTGAGACCCTATGTTAAGAAATGAAAACCCTAAATTAGTGGTCAATTTATTCAGCTCGCATAAGACCCCAAAAGGAAACAAAGTTGATTTCCTTTATTTAGAGTCGTGTTATTCTTTGACATCTTCGATGGGTGCCCACAGCATTGTTCCTAGTTGCGGGTCACTTGGTGACCAGGTGTGAATGCCGCCTTAGTTCAGGAGGTCGAGGAATCTTTTGTGCCACTTCTCATACATTCACACTCGAGGTCCATAGAAAGTCACGTCGGTACACCAAGATGGTGTGGGTGGGTGGTATGGGATGCCAGCCCTTGTGATTCAAGAGCTCATTTGTGCCACTTCTCATACGTTCACACTTGAGGCCCAGTGATAGTCACGTTGGTACACCAAGATGGTGTGGGTGCGTGGGTGGTATGGGATGCCAGCCCTTGTGATGTGAGTATGGCCTGTTATGCTGCTGGTCCTACCTCAAGGGCGAGCCTGTTTGGCGCTATAGCATAGAGTTGAGTCCAATATCATTTCCTTGTGTTTCGTTCTATTGTGGATATGGCTTGTGTTGTGTCGCATGCGCAAGGTGGACTATACATGGATGTTTCAATTGATAATCAGAGTGGCAACCTGCTCTTTTATGCATTATAATTTATACAATGACATGTACAAATCCATTGGAAGCTCACAAGATTGTGATGGTCCATGCTTGATGGTTTCACTTTTCTCTTGAATAGTGTGGCATGGGACATTACTAGCAAGAGATGTGCACATGGGATGTGTTGAGAATCAATAGGGTTTGTGAGGAGGAACATAGAGTGTGTGTGGCAACTGGAGTGACAAAGAACCGAGAAAAACAGAAAAAGAATGAAGAAATGAATTATGCTGAATGTTGATACAATGGAGTGAGAGCCTCAAAGTTTCATGTCTCTAGTACTGGTATTGAGGTGAGCAAGCAGATGATGCCAGTCAGAGCTCAGAGATGACTACATTGTCCTGGCTGATTAGGTGGTGGCACCTGTGTAGGAATGCTATGTGGAGGGAGTGAATGTAGTCATCCATGCAGGGGGATGTTGGAGAAGACATTGGATGATGAAGGGCAACAGTAAAGGGAGAAGAACACAGTCCTTAGGAGCTATCAGCGATAAAGAAGATGCTGAAATCACTTGGAATGATTGCTGCTATGAAGGTGATTGCTGGGTAGTCAATTGGAGGAAAAAATACAAAAGTGCCAGCAGATAAGAGCTTCCACAGTGTAAAATATAGGCTATTGAATCAAGGACGAATGCCATAGAAGAGAGCTGATGTGCTGGGTGGCTCTCTCAGACCAGCAGCAGCATTAATGTAGGTGTTGCAGCTCCTAGAGACGATGCTTGCAAGCTGGATGCCTCAAGGACAACAAAACACAGCTTGATGAATGATGGCAGGCACCAAGGACAGTAGGGCAGCCACTCTGATCAATAAACACAACTTTCAGAGTGCTGTAGATAGGTTGCCAGGCTGTGGGAGATATCACTGGGCTGTGGGAGCTGGTCGCCACACTCTGGGAAGAGGGGTGCCAGGCTGAAAGTATTAGCAGTCATGTGTGTCATGTTTCAGCCTAGCTGTGGGAGATGTCTCTAGGCTGTGGGAGGTGGTCGCCACACTCCTGCAAGAGGGAATTTGTCCATGTAACGACAAGATGCGTGGCTTCCTTCAATGCTGCCAATCTGCATTTGTGTTTTTCTGTGCAGGATGGCCTGTTTCTCAGCCAGAACAGTTGCCCTTTCAGTTCCAACAACCCTTACAAGCTGCGTTTTCTGTTGGGTGGCACATCTCAATGCTGGGTGACACTTTTTTCAACTTTCAGGGCTGTCTGCTCATTTTTAAGTCCATCTGTAGGCTGTATTTATGCTCCAGCCACTGTCTACCTTGTGATTTTGCAGGCCTGCACCTCTAATCGACTGTGTTTTGACATTCTCCCCTCGGACACTCCCCATTCTTTACTGCTGACATCATTAGACTTGCTGTACAATAGACAGATGAGCCTTGAACAGACTGAAGGCATCATTTTTCCAGGTTGCTTTCTCCATCGGCAGCAGCATTTTTGTTTTTTTTGCAGGAATCTTGAAGGATACAGACGGCAGGCCAGTACGGTTGGGGGCATTGAGTGGATTGGGACCATGAGGACCATTGAAGTGACCATTGAGATTGAGAAGACCGGCCTTCACATAGTCGTGACCATGATGATCATGTGAAGACTACCAATATTGATACAATGATGGTGACGTGGATCACTAGACAGACTATGATCAGCGGGTTCCTTCTCAAACACCTTCATATAATCCTATTCCTGTTACATATTTTATTGCTACTGGTCCATGATTGGCCATCATGGCACCCCCCGTACCGGTGCTTGTTCTACCCTCTCTTCGTGCCTCCGAAAAGCTGGATAGGATGAACTACTCCCGATGGTTGTGCAAAGTCAAGTGCAGCTTGGACTGATGGGATTTGTGACGGTCCCTAATTTCACAACCTACCGTGGATCCTTGTGTTGGAGCAACTGCCGACTTGGCATCTTTATGGGATCGGCTCAATGCTAGAGCTGTCTCCTTTCTCTTCTTGAGTTGTACAGATTTTGCTCTTTTGCATGTGAGACATATCTGCATTGCAACAAAGTTTGCACCTGCATCTCTTTAGTGTTAGTGAGTCATTCCCTGGCCACATCAGCAGTACGGACAGCAGAGGTGCCACGTCAGCAGAGCAGGTCACAGCAGGAGCCACTTCAGCTGCCACGTGGCAGCAGACTGTGCAGTCGGACAGTTTTATTATTATTTTATGCAGTCGGCTGCATTTACTGCAGCCGACCTGGTGCTGGGCACTATTCTTTTCCGGCTATTTATAGTCAGTTGGTGGCTCACTCTCATACATTCTGATTTGACATCTGACAGAGTTGGCCTGCTGAGACTGACAGTGCGCGGGCTGATGGAGATTGAGGTTCTCAAGGCGGAGACACGCATAGATATTTTCTCTGCACCCGTGTATATTTCTGCACTCCTATACAGCCTACTATATTGCAGATTTTCTGCGTTACACTGTCTCCTTTTCTCTCTCTTTTTTTTTAAAAGGTAAAAGTCATTTTCTCTCTCTCTCTCTCTCTCTCTCTCTCTCTCTCTCTCTCTCCTTTGTGTGTTCACTCTCTCTCAGTCTTTGTCTTATGCTTCTGCATCGTTGCACTCTGACATGGTATCAGAGCGGTGAAATCGGATGGACTGATTGAAGAACCTACTTGAAGAGGAGATTTCAGCGCGACACAAGGCTGCGTTTTCAGCATTCGAGGGCAAGCGAGAGGGCTGCGCATTGGAACAAGGCTGAAGCGAGTGTGGCCGTGCGGGAAAGGAGTCGAGCTGGTAAATTTGCTACAGGTTATTGCTGTTCGAAGGGGAGGAAGGCTGTGTTTTAGGCCTTCCACGGTAGATTTTACCTTTTCATCGCCTTTGGCAGTTGAAGAAGGTTTGGGAAGTGCAGGAAATAACATTAACAGGCTGTGTTTATACAATCAGAGGGGGCTGCTTTTTGCGTTTGTGCAGGCATTGTAGGTGACCATGTCTATAGAGACTGATTTGGAGTTCTAGGTGATCATGGACAGGAAGGTGCCTGTCCTACCGGCTCTTCCATCGGATCAGAAGCTTGATGGTGACAATTACTGCATTTGGTGGTGGGTGATGATGCTGGCCATTCTGGAGTCTTATGATTTGGCGGAGCTTGTGATGGAGAGATTAACAGGCCCTCGGCATGAGATGAGTTCAAACTCTCTTCCATTGCTCATGCAGAGTTGACCAAGGCCTAGTCTCATTGGGACAAATTGAATGCCAAGATTCGTTCTTTTCTTTTTTTGTCTTATTCTACAGCCGTGATAGCTCACATCAAGCACTTATCGATGGCTCGAGAGATATGGCTGGAGCTCGACCAGATGTATAACCGGATGACCCTAATGAAGAGGGTTTCTTTGGAGGTGCAGATGTAGACCTCGTCCGTGAATAAGTCTTCTTCGCTTCGGAACACATCAACAAGCTTCGGTAGCTTCAGATCTAGGTTCAAAATGCGGGGAAGCCATATTTCCTCCGAAGATATGGCGATCACTTTGTTGTCCCAGTTACTGCCACGATTCAGTACCTTTTATTCCGCTCTTATTGCATTAGGGTGGGAGTGGACTCTTCGGTGGGAAGAGCTAGTTCCGATGGTCTTGGACCAAGAGGAACAATTGAAGGGACAGAATGCTTCCAAATCGGAGGCATTGGTTGGTCAAGCCTCTCAGAAGAAGGGAAAGGACCAAAAGAAGAAGGAGGAGGACAACAAATCCAAGAAGGACAAGGAAAAGGAATCGATTTGCCATATTTGTGGTAATATTGGTCATTGGAAGAAGGATTGCCTTGACAAAAACAAGGACACCAAGAAGAAGGACATGAAGGATTTTGGAGCGGTGGCTGCACCCTCATCAGTTACTTTTCTACACTTAGTAGTCATTGAGGACTCTACACTGAAGACTTCTGATGTTGCAATGACAGCTCCCCAGGCTCTAGAGTGGATTGTGGACAGTGGTGCCTTAGGGCACATGACTACTTCTCTCGTTGGTGTTGCCCATTTGCGACCTTCACGTGGGCAGATTCTCATTGGAGATAGCTCTTCTGTGTCTATTGTTGCGCGGGGTGAAATGCAACTGATTCCAGATGGACGTGGTGGTACCCACATGTGCCAGGCTTAGGGTATCATTTGCTTTCAGTCCATAAGATTTGTTCTCTTGGCCTCTTGGTGGAGTTTGACAGTGATGCTATTCGAGTTCTTGATTGTGGATCAAGGAAGGTTCTCTTTGTAGGTTATGAGGAGAATGGCATCTACAAATTGAAGTCTTCTACGGTTCTTATCTCACTTCTTCTTACTTCTCAAACACAGTTCGAGCTATGGCATGGTCGGTTTGGCCCCCTGAACTATGAGTACCTTCCTCGGGATGCGATTCCCTGGCCATGTCAGTAGTATGGACAACAGAGGTGCCATATAAGCAGAGCAGGTCACAGCAAGATCCATGTCAGCTGCCACGTGGCAGCAGACTGTGCAATTGGTCAGCAGTTTGTGCAGTCGGACAATTTTATTATTATTTTATGCAGTTGGCTGCATTTATTGCAGCCGACCTGGTGCTAGGCACGATTCTTTTCCGGCTATTTTTAGTCAATTGGTGGCACACTCTCATACATTCTGACAGAGTTGGTCTGCTGAGACTGACAGTGCACGGGCTGACGGAGATCGAGGTTCTCAAGGTGGAGACACACACAGATATTTTCTTTGCACCCGTGTATATTTCTGCACTCCTATACAGCCTACTATACTGCAGATTTTCTGCGTTACATTGTCTCTTTTCTCTCTCTCTCTCTTCTCTCTATGTTCAGCCTCTCTTAGTCTTTGTTCTACACTTCCTCATCACTGCACTTTGACATTTAGAAGGTCTGGATGTTTGGGCATTGCATGACCCTCGAGTTGAAGCTTCAATATCTCTCTATCATAGACTCCCCTAGGTTGAATGATCACATCAACAAGATGGAGGAGATTCAGAATGAGCTTGTATCCCTCAGTAAGGGCTTAAGAAGACCTTGCTGTGACACTTTTCACATCTTTTGTCACCACTTCTTGTATGATGGATACTATCACTTGGAAGGAGCTAGTCCTGATGGTGCTTGGGTAGAGTGCATGTCACAAGGAGTCAAATTCTTGTGGAGTTGGAGCAAAGAGCCGTGCCTTTGTAGCATCATCTTCAAGTAAAGCACAAGGCAAGTAGAAGAAAGGAAAGAAGATGTCAAAGAGATAAGAGTGTTCCTTCAACTTTGTTATAGATATAGAGCAGGCTCAAATCATGATCAAGTTGGCTAGAAATAATGTGCTGTATAAATGCAGGTTGGCGAACACAAAAGGCTAGTGCTATAAATGCAGCCATCATAAATACCAGTTGGCATAACAAGCGCAAATAAATTGGCAGGCCACATCATATCTAGTGTTAAGAAGACTGCTAGGGTTTGCACTGAGGACATACAGAGTGTACGACCACGACAGAAACACAAAGACATAGACATAGACATAGAGGGCAAAACTCAAACCTTAAACACAAAACTCAAAACTCAAACCCTAAACGCAAAACTCAAAACTCAAACACAAAAACTCAAACAAACATAGAAGAAGGGAGAGAGAGAACACAACTTTGAAGTGAATGAATGCTGTAAATGAATGTAAGAGTGTACAGTGTGCTCAAGGGCAGAGCAATGTCAGAGTGTGACGTCCATTGAAGACGGATCCCAAGTCTGTGACCACCAGTCGAAGTGTAGGAGTGCTGAATAGTGAATGGCAGCAGGCTGATCACCAAAACGCAGCAGTCTGGAGGCTGGAAACTGGTAAATGCAGCAATGTACCACCGATCGGGGGTTGGAAACTGTGCACAGTCTACTGTAAACAGCAGGCTGAAACAGTGTCTAAGAGTGTCAGGGCCTGCAATGTTGAAAACTCAGGTTGGCTGACCCTGGAGATGATGGACGGCAGGCTGAACAGTAGTCTGGGACAGTTTGGAGCAGTCACCAGCAGCTGAGAGCTGTCGCCTATAGCAATGGACAGGCTGAAGATGATGGCTGGACAGCAGATGGAGACAGGCTACAGGCTGGAAACTGGGCGCCAACAGCAGCAGAGGGTGTGTGGGCTGGTGCAACTTGCAAACAAGGATGATGGCTGAATGGGGGTAGCCTGTCTATTTATAGATGTGGAAGGGCGCCCCAAAAATTAGGGTTTCCACTAAACTTTCTCGAACCGCTCCCCGTTTTAGGGTTTCCACTGAACTCTCTCAAACCGCTCCCCGTTTTAGGGTTTTAATTTAAAAGAGCATTTTTAGTGTGTTTTGGGGCTGTTTAAGAGGCTAGTCAGTAAGTAATGCATATTTTAGCTCAACGTCTCCTCTCAGGCCCAAAACTGAGCCGAAAGGTTAGGCCAGCCATTGTGATGTTGATGTACCCCAAGGCGTCCCACCCCAAAGCAGCCAAGGCATCGGACAAAGGGTGCACATCAATGCCCAGTGGCCTACCAAGACTACAGAGACGATGGTTATCTTACCAAGGGAATCCAAGTAGTCACCCCAGAGAGGAGAGGGCATCGGACAAAGGATGCACGTCAGCTGCCCAGTGGCCTACCAAGCCCTACAAAGGCGGATGGAACTACATGGAACTTTTGTATTTTTTTTTTTTTTTGAATAAGTGTGGTAAATTTTAATGGGATGCGACCGATTGAGGAATAGTGACCCAGAAGACGAGAGTAGGGAGGGTAGACCCAACACAACAGAAAACAGTACAAGCTATAACCCATCCACTCAGGGTGTCGATGACGAGGAAAAGTAGGTGGTGAGGTATTCATGTGATGAAGAAGGATGGTGGTGTGGTAACAACAGCCGCCAGTGGAAACAACTTAGGATCCGCTCAAGTGGTGCTTTGCACAATGAGATGCAAAGTATGCTACATGCTGAAGAATGCTCATGCAACAGGTGCCACTTGGATAGTGTCCCTCATGGGAAAATTGTTCACTTGCCCAAGCGCCCTAGTACAAAGATGATGAAATCATGCAATGCAAAGGGTAAGGTACAACAGGGGGGAGAAGCTGATGTCGAAGACAAAGTGCTGAAGCCTGTAGAATACCAAGAAGGGTAGGAACCCCCTCTCAACCTAGATGTAGATGCTGAAGAGGGAAGAGGAGCCTGATGTCGGTCTTCGTGTGGTGCCGAGAACGATAAGGAATGAAGAGGAGGAGGAAGCATCCCAGCTAGAAGAGCTAGGTAGAAGTCACCGCCATGATAGCATCAAGAGAGATGCTGCATGATCTGCCTCGGGAGGGGAAGCCTCCATGTTGGTAGAAGAGCAAAACTCCAAGGACGATGAAACCATGAAGGAATGGCGCGCAGCCCAAGTCTCCAGCCCAGATAGGACTGGGCAAACCTGCATGCTAGCCCTACATTGAAAACAAAACCTGCAAAGGAGATCAAAGTCTATAATCACAGAGGTCAGTAGTGAGATGCTCCAAAAACAAAACAAAACTAAAATGAAAAGCTAACTAAAGAAACAAGTGCAAAGATGCAAATGTGTATGTGTGTGTGAGTAAATGCAACGGAAGACTTAAAATGTAGAGACAAAAATCCTATGGGCCCGACTCTAAGAGTGTGAAAAATGAATGCTAGACCTAGGGTATCCGAAAGGACCTAGAGACATGTTAGTCTAAGAAGGTGGCCACCATCGCGTACGTCCAGTAGCAGGGCTTTGCCAAGGAAATGCTTGACGAGGTGGGGAGGAAGGTGAGATAGATGTATGAAGTTCAACGGGATCGAGACCTGCAGACCAATCAACCAGTCCCTCAAGGGTAGTGAAAGAGATGGGCTGCTAAGGCTGTACTCGAGCCACATGTCTAGCAGCAACAACGGGTGCTGAAGGAGCAGATGAAGCAGGAGCGGAAGGCGTAGCCCCACTGGACTGTGGAGTCGCAGCGGTCTGTTGAGGCTTTTTAGGTGGAAGACCTTGGGCCTTGGAGCGACACTCCTCGTCCACATGGCCTGCTCTCTGGCAGTGTGTGCAAAACCGGTTTTTCTTAGGGAGTTGCTGCCAGAGAGGTCTTGATTCTTTGGTTCCATTTGAGGAAGAGGAGTCACCCTTTGATTGGCTTGCCTTCGCATCTAGCGAGTTCTTGCCACTGGTAGTTTTCCCTCCCGAAGAAGAGGCAACCAACCCCCTCTGCTCTGAATAAGGCCGTGATGAGGATTTCTTGTGGACTTGATCATGCAGCCTTGCATAACACAAGAATTGACACTCAAACTCGTAGAAGGTTGGCAATCGAGTTTGGGAGATAATGTGTTGAATGAAATCGAAGTATTTTGCGGGCAACTTATTCAAGAAGAATGTAACCTGATCATTATCTGACTTTGGAGAGCCAGTAGTGGCGAACTCGGCAAGTAACCGCCTATAGTCAGCTAGCTTGACTTTTAGATCATCCCCTTTCTTAAGAGAGAACTCTTGAAGCTCAAAGTCGAGATTGATGCGCTGAGTACGATCACGAGCCGCATAGCGGTCGAGAAGGTGACTCCAACGCTCTGACGCGAGCGGGAAGTGCTGCAATTGAGAGTGAAACTCAGGAAGCAATCCTTGCATCAACTCAACATTGGCTGTAGCATTGCGGACTCTCCATTGACGGATGTAGTTAGGGTGAGCTAGTGGAGGGTTCGGCATAGGCTCTAGACCAATGACAAGGTCCCAAAGACCCTGAGACTCAAGCACTTGTTGCATGAAATTCGACCAAGTTGTGAAATTTGACCCGTTAAAATGTGTCTTATCCGTGAAGGCATTCTTGGCCGTTGCAACAGGAGTGGTAGTGCTCGGAGATGGATAGTGTGAAAAAATGTAATGGGGGTAGGTTGGGGGAGTGGAGTACACTTGGGAATGGGCCCCAGAGTGCCCACCAGGCATGCAGGTAGTGTGCAAGGTGGATCCATATGTAGGGATGGGCTGAATAGGCATGGGCATGGTAGCCACATGAGGAACCCAAGGAGGTGGGATGGGAACACTGGGAGCAGAAGATGGGAATCCCTGCGTAGGTGTAACCCAAGGAGAGTGTGAAGACGCACCATAAGCTGAGGATGGAAACCCTTGCGTACGAGTGGTCATGGGAGATGTGAAGCTGGGGATAGTGAGGGGGATGCCCATCACAGTCGACCCAGGAGTTATGGGTGTGCTAATTGTTGAAAGGTGAGAGGTACTGTGTTAAAGGGTGGCATTCCCCCTAATGAAGTACCATGGTGCAACGAGGTAGAGAATGGGGTGGAGAAGGGAAAGGTGCTAGGAGCGGAGATGGAAGATGCAACCCCTAGGGTGTGTGAAGCAGATGTGGAGTATAATCTAAGATTTTGGAAAGATGATGAGAGATGATCAAGGTGTGATATAGAAGAGGGTGGGATGGGAGGGAAGTGAGAAGTGTGTGTAATATGCTCAAATGAAACAGAAGCTGTAGATGTATTTGAATTTCGTCTGCTTCGTGAGCCCCCTCTATTGAAGTTCACATACGCAAAGCCATCCGGATCCTGTACCTCAAAAGAAGAAATAGGTGAGGGTGTTAATTAATGTAACACAAAAGAATTGTACAAACCTGACATTGGACATGTCACAACTCTATAGAAACAGAATTTGTATCCTTTTTCATTAATTTGTCTATATAATGATTTATTAAATTTATTTCCTTTGCACTAATTAGATATAAAGAAAAGTGCATTGGAGCTGGCCACTGATGAGTGGTCACAGGTTATGGTGGACCCACACGGTGGGTTAGAGAAAAGATAGTTCACACTTCCACCTATATGACCCGATTGGGCGCCTGTGACTAGAACTCACGCATATCGGGGTTAGACTCGCACACACAAAGGATTGATGCCTTGAAGTGTGGGCTAGATCCACCAGAACAGACAGTTACAATCAACAAGATGGCACGATCATGAAATGCTTGTATAATGTGCATGTGTGGGCTGAAAGCTTGAAATGCACATTTCTTTGCATAGGAAAGTCACATGAAGATTCGGATACCATTTTTGCGATGTACACGGAAAAAGCTTTCATATGATACCCATATTGGGGGGGTCCCTAAATTCTAGGAGATCCCTAAATTTTAGGAGGTCCCTAAATTTTAGGAGCCTCGAATTAGTCTAAAAATGCTAGTCCTAAAAAATAGGGATGTCATTCTAAAAATAGTAAGTTCTGTACTCTGACTGTGCTTACTAAATTTGGTTGTTTCTATTCTTGACAGTATTCAACCCAAAAAGGAAGGCCATAGAGAAGAGACAAGTGTCAAGACACTTGTCACACAAGTTTCCAAGTGTCCCACCACTTGTCACATCTCATGACATGTGGCTGGACACTTGTCTTGTGCTACTCCACTTTCCCCTTTTGTACTAGCTCTCCCCTCTCCTATAAATAAGAGCTCGTTTTTCTTCATTCAACATCATTTTTCTTTGCTGTAAACTCATGTACAGCACCCACAGATAGCCAGAAACTGGCCCCATCCATCCCCATCATCATCCCCCACTTCTCCATTATCAAATTCCTCCATATTCTCTCTTCTATCACTGTTGTTTTACAAGACAGCAAGCCTGTAAATTCATTACAGCACCTCCTTCTTGAGCTCTTTCTTCCATTTTAGCTACAAGAAGCAAGCTCTATCCATGTACTGCTGATCAACGATGGAGAAAGGCTGAATTCCCCTTTTTCTTCTCTCATACTGTAAAGAAATCAGTTCTTATCATTGCATAATAGATAATGCATGTGTGTTTGTACATCTTTGCATGATCTTGTGAGAGTGAGAATTACTTCTTCTCACTCTCAGGTTGATTGTAACTGAGCTCTTCCCTAAGGGACTTGGGTTGAGCAGAAATACATTCCTTCGGGGGGGGGTTGCCCATCTTCAACCCTCAATCTTGTCTCCATTACTTTTACATTTTCATGGCTGTAATTTTGTGAGTAATTTTCATTTTCAGCTTTAAGTGTTCATTCTCTTTTATATTAAATCTCAAAAACAAGCAAATATCATAATTGTTAAGCATACTACGTTGTTCGGGGCGTTTACAGTGGTATCAGAGCTTTGGCTCGGTCCTCACCCCCAACATTGGTAGTGCTTACAACTATAAGTTTGTTTGTTTTCAGCCCTTGCATTGAGTGCTCGAGCATATTTTTTTTCTTTAGTCTCAATGGATCAATCAAGTGCTATCCTTCAAGCCATTCAAAGTCTTAGAGAGGAGAATCAGCAAATTCGTGAGCAACTTCTCAAACTAGAAAAAGTTGAGAATCCCAAAGAATTCAAGGAAAGAAGTCCATCTACTTCAAGGAGACAAAGCCATACCAATGAAAGGAGCCGATCAAGAAGTCCAACTACTTCTAAGAGGCAGTCCCATTCTACTTCAAGACAAAGAAAGAGATTGTGTCGAAGCTCATCCTCTTCTTCAAAGTCATCTGGCGCCTATTCTGATGGATCCTCTTCTAGTAATGAAGAGTCTCACCCTTCTCGTGGAAGACCTCATCATCGTCAAAGGCATCGACATTCTTCACCCTCGTCTCCATCTTTATCCCCATCAAGCACTTCATCATCTTCAACCTCAAGATCCGAGCATGGATGAAGGCATAAGAAGAAGAAGAAGACTAAGTCACTATCTCAACTTGAAAAGAAGATCAAGTTCAGTATGTATGATGGTTCCCGAAATCCTGATCTTCTTCTGAAGTTTATTCGTCAATTTCAAATTTTGTATGGTCGTGACAAGTATAAAGAAAAAGAAAAGATTAAGTTTGCAGCTTTACATTTAACCGACTTAGCCCATACTTGGTGGACGGGGTTGGAATATGATCATGCTGCCCCAAAATCATGGCGGTCCTTTGTTCGCCTGATACAAATCCAATTTCTTCCTGTTCATTTCAAAAGAGATGTAAAAATGGAATGGGATCGGCTTTGGCAAAAGAAAAATGAGTCACTTGGTGACTATACGAAGAGATTTTGGGAGCTACTTTTGAAGGTCCAACATTTCAAGAAGATCAGCACTTCGGAAAAGCTTAGGAAGTTTCAAGGAGGTTTGCATTTTAAACTTCGTACTACTCTTAATCATTATCATTGTTCTAGTCTCAGGGAACTCATTGACCATGCTGAGACATGGGAAATGGAGCACAATGGCAACAAATCATTCCAAAAGAATGATAAGAAGAGAGTAGCTGATGATGAGGAGTATTCAGCCCCAAATGAAGGACAAAAACAGTGGCAAAAGCAGCCATCAAATCAAAAGAAGATGAAGCCCTATGCACCTCCTAATGCTCCTCAATTTCGCTCCAATCTATACCCACAAGCAAAGCAACTTTCCGAAGAAAAAAAGCAACGCTTCATGAAAGAAGGGAAGTGCTTTAAATGTGGACAAACAGGCCACATAGTGAAGCAATGTCCAAACAAGGGACAAAGCAAGGTTTCTGACAACAAGCCTAAGTCGCCAGTGAAAATCAATGCTATTAGTGATGTAGTTGCAAACACAACTCCACACTCCATAGACGCGCAAATTATTAAAAGCTTGGGGATAGTTGCAAGGTAAGCAAGCACTATTCTTGATAGATCTTGGGGCGAATGAAAATATTATTTCCTTGCAATTAGCTAAAGAGCTTGGATTAAAGAATGAAGAGATGGACACTCCGGCAGAAGTTCGCCAAGCTTTGAATGTTGATGAAGGTGACACAGTGAAGACTGTGATACCCTACATTGGCAAGCTCAAGTTTCAAATTCAAGGCTACAGTGACGAAGATACCTTTTGTATCGGAGACCTTGATGGTTGCGATGTGATTCTTGGCATGCCCTAGAATCATAGAGTAGATTCAACCATCTTCTCTCAGAAAAAGAAGGTAGAACTCACCAAAAAAGGCAAGAAGTACGAGATCCAAGCTGGAGTTTCTGGAGACACCATACCTATGGTAAGCCATATGCAAGTCTCTAGAGCAATTAAGGATTGTGTTCAATGTTGTCTGCTTTATGTCACTGATGTAAAAGATAATATGAATGCTGAAAACCAAGAGCAACTTCAGCTCTTGGAAAAGTATAAAGATTGTTTTTCGGAAGATCTTCCTTGTCAGCTTCCCTCAGAAAGGCCAGAAGACCATCATATTGATATTATCTCGGGTAGTTCTCCTCCTAATATAGCACCATACCGTGTGAGCCGTCCTCAACAAGAAGAAATCAGAAAGCAAGTCGAAGACCCACTCAACCGTGGGCTAATTAGGCCAAGTAGCTCACCATTTTGTTCACCGGTTCTTCTTGTTCAAAAGAAAGATGGCACATTCAGGATGTGCATTGATTATCGAGCCCTCAACAATATCACTGTGAAGAATCGGTTTCCTATTTCCAGAATTGACGACATTTTGGATCGTCTAGGAGGCTCAAAGGTTTTCAGCCGCATTGATCTAAAGAGTGGTTATCATCAAATTAGGGTAATACCACAAGATGTACACAAAACTGCTTTCCGCACTTCATACGGTCTTTATGAATTCTTGGTGGTTCCTTTCGGATTAACCAATGCACCAGCCACCTTTAATTGAATGATGGAGCGCATCTTTAGAGAGCATCGACAATATGTCGGTACTTTCTTTGATGATATTCTTGTCTTTAGCAAGAATGAAGAGGAGCATCATCAACACTTGGAAATTGTTCTACAATTACTACAACAAAATCAACTCTTGGTAAATGGTAAAAAGAGTGAATTTTTCATGCATAAAATAAATTACCTTGGGCATGTCATCTCTTTTGAAGGGATTCAGATGGATCCTGAAAAGATCAGGATAATCCAAGAATGGCCTTATCTTCGTGATGTACATGAGGTGCGATCGTTTCTTGGCTTATGTTCTTATTACCGCCGTTTCATCAAGCATTTTGCACATATGGCTTCTACACTTCATGACCTTACAAAGAAGAAGATCTCTTTCCAATGGAAGGAAAAAGAGAAGGCAGCCTTCACAAGGCTGAAAACAGCTCTTACTTCTGGACCTGTTCTTATCATTCCAGATCTGGTAAAACCATTTGTGGTGGAAGCAGATGCTTGCGGTGATTGTATTGGTGCAGTGCTAAATCAAGAAGGCCATGCCGTAGCCTTTGAAAGCCGCCGTCTAAATGATGTGGAGAAAAGGTATGACATTTATGAAAAGGAGCTCTTAGCAGTGGTTCATGCTTTAAAGATATGGAAACATTATCTTTTAGGCAATGAATTCCTTATTAAAACCGATCATCAAAGCTTGAAGTATTTCAAGACTCAAAAGCATTTGCAGGAGAAACATGCAAGATGGGAAAATTTCTTGTCTATGTTTCATTTTCAAATTATGTACACTCCAGGGAAACAAAATGTAGTTGCTGATGCACTTTCTAGAGTGCCTTGCATTGCAACTATTACAGTGGCTTATCATGAAGATTTTCAAACGATGAAGAATACTTATGATGAAGATACCGATTTTGCAGCAGTTTGGTCAAATTTACAGCAAGGAGGTTCTCATCCAGATTATTCCATCAAAGACGGTTACCTTCTCATGAACAATCGCCTTTGTGTCACTCTTCCTGTTCGACAAAAGGTGCTTAAAGAAAGTCATGAACCCCCTTATGCAGGGCATAGAGGGAGGGCAGCCACTCTAAGTGCAATTGAGCGCTACTTTTATTGGCCAACATTACGAAAAGATACATATAACTTCATCGAGGCTTGTCTGGTATGCCAAAAATCCAAATATGATAGGCAGAAGATTCCAGGATTGTTGCAACCTCTTCCAGTGCCCAAAGATCCATGGGAATCTATCACAATGGATTTCATCTCAGGTATTCCAAGAACACCTCAAGGTCATGATATGATTTGGGTCATAATTGATAGATTCAGCAAACAATCACATTTTATTCCATGTCATAAAACATTGAAATCCGCACAAGCTGCAAGACTTTTCATTCAACATATCTTCAGATTACATGGTATACCTTCTGAGATCATTTCAGATAGAGACTCAAAATTCACAAGTAACTTTTGGCGTGCTTTATTTGAGAATTTGGGAACCACTTTAAAGTTCTCCTCAGCTTTTCATCCTCAAACTGACGGCCAAACAGAGGTGATGAATCTCACTCTTTTGGATATGTTGAAAGCTTATGTTAGTGAACATAAGTCACAATGGGAGAAATATCTTCCATTATTGGAGTTTGCTTACAACAATACAGTGCACTCATCCACAGGGAAAGCTCCAAATGAAATAGTACAGGGTAAAGTGATTCCCCCTCCAATTATTCGCACTAAAGATAAGATTTTTGCTGCTGATGAGTTTGATTTAGATTTAAAAACCGCAGTGGATCAAGTTCGAGCCACTATCAAAGTTGCCCAAGAGCGACAAAAGAAGCAAGCAGATAAACGAAGAAGACCTTTGGCTTTTGAAAAAGGTCAATATGTCTTGCTAAAGTTTGATAAAAGCAGGCTCAAACAAGGTTCTGGTCAAAATTCAGCTTTTCCAAAGCTCTCCAGTAGATACTTTGGACCCTTCAAAGTGATTGAGAAAATAAATGAAGTTTCTTATCGACTTGAGCTTCCTACTCATTGGAAAATACACAATGCTTTTCATGTAAGTTTGCTAAAACCTTACATAGGACCAGAACCAAAGGAACCCATTACTGAAGATCCCCCAGAAGTTGAAGAAACAGAGCAACTCTTGGAACCTGAAAAGATTTTGTTTCTCAAGAATCGAACCACGAGAAGTGGCCTTGTGACACGAAAATTCTTGCTAAAATTCAAGAATCTACCCACCACAGATGCACAGTGGGTAGATGAAAGATTCATGAAGGATTACCCAAATATCCGGATCCTGTACCTCAAAAGAAGAAATAGGTGAGGGTGTTAATTAATGTAACACAAAAGAATTGTACAAACCTGACATTGGACATGTCACAACTCTATAGAAACAGAATTTGTATCCTTTTTCATTAATTTGTCTATATAATGATTTATTAAATTTATTTCCTTTGCACTAATTAGATATAAAGAAAAGTGCATTGGAGCTGGCCACTGATGAGTGGTCACAGGTTATGGTGGACCCACACGGTGGGCTAGAGAAAAGATAGTTCACACTTCCACCTATATGACCCGATTGGGCGCCTGTGACTAGAACTCACGCATATCGGGGTTAGACTCGCACACACAAAGGATTGATGCCTTGAAGTGTGGGCTAGATCCACCAGAACAGACAGTTACAATCATCAAGATGGCATGATCATGAAATGCTTGTATAATGTGCATGTGTGGGCTGAAAGCTTGAAATGCACATTTCTTTGCATAGAAAAGTCACATGAAGATTCGGATACCATTTTTGCGATGTACACGGAAAAAGCTTTCATATGATACCCATATTGGGGGGGGGTCCCTAAATTCTAGGAGATCCCTAAATTTTAGGAGGTCCCTAAATTTTAGGAGCCTCGAATTAGCGTAAAAATGCTAGTCCTAAAAAATAGGGATGTCATTCTAAAAATAGTAAGTTCTGTACTCTGACTGTGCTTACTAAATTTGGTTGTTTCTATTCTTGACAGTATTCAACCCAAAAAGGAAGGCCATAGAGAAGAGACAAGTGTCAAGACACTTGTCACACAAGTTTCCAAGTGTCCCACCACTTGTTACATCTCATGACATGTGGTTGGACATTTGTCTTGTGCTACTCCACTTTCCCCTTTTGTACTAGCTCTCCCCTCTCCTATAAATAAGAGCTCGTTTTTCTTCATTCAACATCATTTTTCTTTGCTGTAAACTCATGTACAGCATCCACAGATAGCCAGAAACTGGCCCCATCCATCCCCATCATCATCCCCCACTTCTCCATTATCAAATTCCTCCATATTTCCTCTTCTATCACTGTTGTTTTACAAGACAGCAAGCCTGTAAATTCATTACAGCATCTCCTTCTTGAGCTCTTTCTTCCATTTTAGCTACAAGAAGCAAGCTCTATCCATGTACTGCTGATCAACGATGGAGAAAGGCTGAATTCCCCTTTTTCTTCTCTCATACTGTAAAGAAATTAGTTCTTATCATTGCATAATAGATAATGCATGTGTGTTTGTACATCTTTGTATGATCTTGTGAGAGTGAGAATTACTTCTTCTCACTCTCAGGTTGATTGTAACTGAGCTCTTCCCTAAGGGACTTGGGTTGAGCAGAAATACATTCCTTCGGGGGGGGGTTGCCCATCTTCAACCCTCAATCTTGTCTCCATTACTTTTACATTTTCATGGCTGTAATTTTGTGAGTAATTTTCATTTTCAGCTTTAAGTGTTCATTCTCTTTTATATTAAATCTCAAAAACAAGCAAATATCATAATTGTTAAGTATACTACGTTGTTCGGGGCGTTTACAGGACATGACTGAGATGATGAAGATGGATCGCCAGACGTTCTGAATACCGTATGTCCTCCATGATCGGAGAGGTGGCCAGCCTCACCAACCGGTTCGGATATGGTAGCAAAATTAGTAGGAGGGGTGTAAACATCACCATACTTGTTGCGATAGTACTCCTCAAAGTCCTACCCTGTCATGTTAGCGAAATCTGGTCAAGCTGGAGTGTTGTACTCCTCACCGAGTCCATAATGCCGTCTCAGGGCCTCCAATGATGGAGAAGCCTGATAAGACATCATAGGGACTGGAGAAGAAGGTGTCTGGGACATTGTGATTCGGTTACGAGTCGTATTGTGTGCCTCGCACAAAGACTAGCTCTCAACAATATCCATAGGATACTCTTTACAAGAACATCGGCTCTAATACCATGTTAAGAAGACTACTAGGGTTTGCACTGAGGACACACAGAGTGTACGACCACGACAGAAACACAAAGACACAGACACAGACACAGAGGGCAAAACTCAAACCCTAAACGCAAAACTCAAAACTCAAACCCTAAATGCAAAACTCAAAACTCAAACACAAACAGAAGAAGGAAGAGAGAGAACACAACTCTGAAGTGAATGAATGCTGTAAATGAATGTAAGAGTGTACAGTGTGCTCAAGGGCAGAGCAATGTCGGAGTGTGACGTCCATCGAAGACGGATCCCAAGTCTGTGACCACCAATTGGAGTGTAGGAGTGCTGAATAGTGAATGGCAGCAGGTTGATCACCAAAACGCAGTAGTCTGGAGGCTGGAAACTGGTAAACACAGTAGTGTACCACCGATCGGGGGCTGGAAACTATGCACAATCTGCTGTAAACAGCAGGCTGAAACAGTGTCTGAGAGTGTCAGGGCCTGCAATGCTGAAAATGCAGGGTGGCTGACCTTGGAGATGATGGACAGTAGGTTGAACAGCAGTTTGGGGCAGTTTGGAGCAGTCGCCAGTAGTTGAGAGTTGTCGCCTACAGCAATGGACAGGCTGAAGATGATGTGGCTGCAATCGATGATAGCTGGACAGTAGATGGAGGCAGGCTGCAGGCTGGAAACTGGGCGCCAACAGCAGCAGAGGGTGTGTGGGTTGGTGTAACGTGCAAACAAGGATGATGGCTGAATGGGGGCAGCTTGTTTATTTATAGATGTGGAAGGGCGCCCCAAAAATTAAGGTTTCCACTAAACTTTCTCAAACTACTCCCTGTTTTAGGGTTTCCATTGAACTCTTTCGAACCGCTCCCTGTTTTAGGGTTTTACTCTAAAAGAGCATTTTTAGCGTGTTTTGGCCCTTGGGGCTGTTTAAGAGGCTAATTAGCAAGTAATGCATATTTTAGCTCAACATCTAGTATATAGCCCACTATACATGCATAGACTCGCCCATGAGATGCACTAAATGCTAACAATCTCTCTTAGATCATGGGTGATCTGGTACAATACAATATACAATGATAATGACTAATCATAGTACATTCAACATTGACCATCAAATCGGACCGTGGGTGCACAAGCCACCATCAAGGTGCTTGAGAGAGACTCCGAGTGTTGATGTTGATCATACTAGCCTTGAAAATTTAATGTAGTCATAACAATCTCTCGAGCTTGTCAACAATGCCTTTGCAGTAGCATACATGATCAAGGATTCGTTACCTTTAGCTAGATTGTTGAAGTGTCCTTGCATGTGACCTCTGACTAGAGGCCAACCGTGCTCTCTACATTGAAACAAGTCTACATGCACTTGGATGTGAATCCCAACTCCAGGATTCTAAATAGTTAGACTTCATCAATGCATAAGGGAAGCCTCTTTTTGGATCCTTTGCACATGTATGAATGTATGAATGAGGTTCAACTGCCCCACTGCTACCACCCTCTCACACTCTTGCTTTGGCACTAGAGGTTTTCATTAATCCAAGCCAATGCAACAAAAATCCTATTGACTATGCACATATTTTAGAGTGCTATGCTCATTGTATTAGAGAGTAAGCTCTATCCAATGCTAGAAGTCACCATGCACACTATTTCACCAATGGTGGTAAGGCTGTGAAGCCAACCAAAGAGTGTATAATCTATGAGGTATGAATTGCATCACCCATACTAGCTATTTGGAAAGGAGGCCTGTGCCTCCATCTTGAACTTGGACCTAAAAATGATGATGACTCATTGATGGAGTCATTACCCGTTTGCTTTGTTCGTGCTTGCCCCTTTCCCAATGCTGCTGTTCTGTAGGCCATTTGGAGATGTTGCTTCTTGCCACAATGATAGCATTGAAGTATCTTCTTTACTGCAAAGAACAAAAGAACTCAAAAGGGATATGCTTGGGAAATGGAATCCATGTACCAATGCACAAGATAGTACAAGACTCAGGTCGAGAATCTCTAACAACGGGCACCGGCTCTCTCTCTCTCCACTAGGATGAAGAACTTGTGAATAAATAATGCACCCATGATTAGGTTGGCCATAAATAATGCACCCCATAAATGAGGTTGGCCAAAGGTTGGTGCAATAAATGGAGCCATCATAAATACCAATTGGCAATAATTAGGCACAAATAAACTGGCAGCCCACATCATATCTAGCACACAATCTACTATACATGCATAGACTCCACGAAATGTAGTAATTGCTAACATTTTTGGCCAATCAAGCACACTTAAAAATAGGTAGCAAACACACAAGGAGCCAAAAGGCTACGACTCACTCTTTTTTTTTCCATAAAAGATAATTGTACTAATTATGAAAAAAGTACAAGATTACATAATTACAAAACTCAAGATGGCCTACAAAGGAAGCAGAGTGACTAAAGGGGAGTAGAAGAAACTGTAGTGTGCCAAGCAAGTGGATCCTCTCTAGGGAGAATATCTGTTAACTCAATCAAGTCTAGCTGCCAATGAAGAAGCCCTTTCAAGTGGGCTATATGGCTTTGCATGCCTGATGAGGAGCAAAAAATAAATGCATTCCTCATGGTCCATATATGCCAATAACCCGACAAGCATAAGAAAGGAAAGATCGCTTTCATGTTAGCTTCCACAGGGTCCACAAACTTGGGATGTCCAAAGAGTTGGTCCTTTGGAGACATCAATAGCTCAACCACTCGAAACCAAATGGCCAATATTAGTGACTAAACCTTCCGTGCGGCTACAACTCTCTCTCTCTCTCTTCTTCTTCTTCTTCTCTCGTCACCTACCCGTTGAGTGATCGTGCCACAACCACGCCATCTCCCGTCACTGCCTGATTAGCTTCGGGAGCAATATCTATCTCTCTCTCCTCGCCATCGCGTAGCCATCCATTGTGTCACCTACTCGGAGGTCGCCGCGTCATCCCTTAGGCTTGTTGCTCGCTCACTGCTGTCCGACCCACAAAAAGTAGGGCCACGTCACGCCCGACATTTGGACCACTTGTCTAACCCATGTCATCACTCGGACGAAGGGGGGGACCAGTCAAACGCCAAGCACCAGCCGCCCAAGAACCCGCCCATGCCCGTGGACCATCCCCCCGCCACTCGGACCACTGTCCCCCGTGCACGACTTAGACAAGACCCACCGCCGCCTAGCAGAGGCCCACCACCCCCCACTTCCCAGGCCCTCGCCACCACCTAGCACCACAATCGTCAACATCAGCCCGTCTTTGCCATGACATTGCTTAAAATTCGCCATCGCTGTCAAAAAGCGCATGCGGCTGAGATACCATCATTGCGAGCTGTACGTGCCAAATCGAGACCCGTGACCATAGGGATTTTTAAGGCCATGGTCTAAGCTTCCTCTTCAGTGATCCGTGCATGGAATTATTAACTATACGAGCTGAAATCAGAAAAAACATAGTCGATTGTGAAACCCTAATTTGGTGGAAGCCATAGCCAAGTTACATCTAGCTCATATTTTGTTTTTTTTTCAAGCAAGGTTTTGACCTTCAGATCCATCAATTCACTAAAGCTCCAACAAAGATTTGAGCATTTAATAAGGAAGATTAGAAGGCATTTGCAAGCCGGCACACAAGAAGCATAACCATCAAGATATTGCTTGTTAGCACTAAGCATAGTGTGTTTTTACACTACCTTCTTGTGTCCTTTTGACACATTAGGTTTCAACTCTTTTTGCTGGTCAAAAAGTCAAGGATTTGAAGTTGAGTTTCAATGCTTCTCATGAAGAGTAACATGTATCTTATGGTCCATTTACACTACATAGAAGATGTTACTCTACCTACAGGAAGACATGGAGCTGCCTATATCCAAATGCCATGAGTGTATCCATTTGAAGACCTTGAAGACATGAAAGTACAAAAGTTTGAAGACATTTCTACTGCCTCAAAAATTGTACCTTTGCTTAAGGGGGACCATAAAGAAAAGAACCAGATGACTAATGCAAGCATGATGACCATGAAGGAAAGATCAAAGAGAAAAAGAATAAGAAGAAGAAACATAAAAATCATGAAGACTTTGAAGAGGCAAGCAAAGTGAAAGCAAGTACATGATCAAAAAGAGCAAGCTGGACTACTCCGACAAGAAGACCTATAATGAATTGAAGATCTACATCAAAAGTAATGCTAAAAACTGCAAGGGCTTGCTGGTCCTTGATCTAAATTTTTACTGACTTTTTAAGCCTTGTAATGTCTAGCCCAAATGTCTTTATCATAAGTTTGTAAACTCCTCATGTAGTCTTGTACTACAGCCTTTGTAAGGCCTCTGCCATAGCCTCTGGATGTCCATCATGTTTTGTGGTACCCACACTTAGCTTTTTCTATGATAGCCTCTGGTGTTTTGCCATGTTTATGGTGTGCCCACACTTTGCAGGTGCTGCTTTTACTAAAAGCCTCTACACACTTTGTACTTTCTGGTTGTGATTGAGGAGGGGTATTGAGATATTTGCAATCACACCTAATATAGCCTCTTTGTATGAGGCAGTTTGGGTTGAAGACATGAAGGTTGCAGGAATTTCATATGCACAGAGAGGGAAAACTGTACCCATCCAACAACTATAAAGCATTATACTTGACTACCACTTTTCAGATGGAATGAATACAATGTCATGATGCTTTGTACTTTCAATTAAGTGACTTGACTTTGTTAGTTCTACATAAGATTGTGTTTATGAGTCCAAGCTGCCATCTTGGAACCTAATTCACTTGTGTAACAGTTGGTCTTCAGTCCTTGGTCAATGTCATCATGAGTTCACTCTATGCCTACAAGCCGCCATAGCCATGCTCTAGATCCACATCTTTCACAACAAATACCCGAGCAGCCCCCGCTGCCCTGACTACCGAGCAGACCCAAGTCACCTACATTCTTTAGAACTGAGCGGGTTCGGGACGCCATTGACAGACTACAGAATGGCCAAGCCCAGGACCATGAAGGCTTAGTAGCAGAGCTCTTAACCCATGCCCGGGACATACTTGCACCCCTTCTAGCCCACATGTTCAATAGAGCCTTGGGTGAGGGCTTCCCTGCCAGCTGGTTGGCCAACACCATAATACCTATCTTGAAGGCTGGAGATCCCATGGTCCCTACGAACTACCGAATAGTCATGGTTGGCCATGTATTGGCCAAGCTCTATGGATCCATCTTGGACCTTGAGCTGAGCAAGTGGATGGAGCAACACCAGCTTCGGGCGATTGGACAAGTAGGGTTCAGGAGGGGGTACTCCACTCTTGACCATATCCTCACACTTAGAGCCATTATAGAGAAGGGCAGGTCACATGGAAGGTGGGTATATTACTCTGCTTCGTGGACTTCCGCAAGGCCTTTGACACAGTATCACAAGCCAGGCTCATGCAGAGACTACAAGAACTGGAGGTCCCGCCCGAATTGTGTTGGGGGATACTGGCACTATACGAATCGGTCACAGGCCGAGTCCGAACACTAGGGGGGCTGTCAAAGGAGATTACCAGTACCATTGGAATTAAACAGGGATGCCCACTTTCACCTACTTTATTTGATCTCTACATTGATGAGATTAATAATGAGTACATGGATAGATTGGGAGGGGAGGGATCTAGCCTAGGAGGGATACTAATACCCATCTTACTATTTGCGGACAACATGGTTCTCATCCCCAGCACGCCCGAAGGGCTACAATGCCAATTGAAAGCACTATAGGCCTTCTGCCAGGATAAAGACCTCATCGTGAACTTGGGGAAGACCAAGGTCATGGTGTTCAACACTTCAACCCAATGGATTCGACGGTCAGTAACCCCCTTCACATACGGCGAGGAAACCGTAGAAGTGGTTCAAAGATACGTCTATGTGGGGATTACATTTTTAGAACCGAGATTCACTTTAAGAAAGGCAGCAGAAGATAGATTGATTGGAGGCTATGCAGCCCTCGGATCCATGGAAAACCAATATGCCCACATACAATTCCAGGAGCCCCGTACAAAGCTCTGGCTATTTGACACTCTAGTCACACCAACACTCTTGTACGGGGCTCCCATATGGGCATCCGGTCTCTACTACACGAGGAGTGCCCCACAGGACCAACCACTGCCTCAGGAGGAGGCCACCTATGAGGGATGGGAGCAGATGGAGAGACCCTTGGTACTTATGATCTCATGGATGATCCGGAGCAAGCCCTCTGTGCCACACGAGATCATCAGACTAGAGATGGGGGCACCGCCCATCGTAGCTAAGGCCACTTCCAAACAGTGGCCTTCTTGCATCGACTATGGGACTTGCCCCAACATCGGTACCCCAGACTCACGCTGGAGTCGTCCGAACAGCTAGCACTGTCCCCACTACAATATAGCCTAGATTTCCCCCACTTGGATCTCAGCCGGGAGGAGGTGAACTGTATCATCAAAATGGACATCATTAAGCTATACACAGCCAAGACATGGGTGACTGCTACAGAAGACCTAGGGACAAAGAAGGCTTTCTACCGAGAGCACTTTCTACATATATCTCCGGACGGCTTCATTACTTGCCCAAGCTACATGGACACACACTTGTCCCATGGAGTTAGATGTGCCATTGGACAGATCCGTACATCTTCACACCAGCTACGGATCGAGACAGGTAGATACTGGGCCCACCCCCTCTCCCTAGAAGATCGGATTTGCCAAATCTGCCAGCTCGAGTTGGAGACAGAAGAACACTACATATGCAGGTGCCTAGCGTACTACAAGATCCGGGGATGCTTCCACTGCTTGTTCAGAGAAGGATTCGGGCCACTCTCCAGAGTGATGGATTTCAAGGGCTAGAGATGCCTTGGGCTCTTCCTGCTGGAAATACGGCGCCACAGAGACCACCTCCTCCGGACCTCGGAGTAGAGACAGGGAGCCGCCCAATGCCTGCTCACAGAATTCTACCGAAAGCCAACTACCATCCCCACTCCTGAGCAACCTCCAGCCCCACTGACCTCCCGGCTGCAGGGGACCACCCTATCCATCGCCACAGCAAGAAGCAAAGCCCAACGCCCACGCCCACGCCCAACCCGCCCCCGCCCCCGCCCCCGCAAGAGGCACATGTTGAGGATACAAGGGATACTACGCCGCCACCGGAGGGGCCCGATTCAGCCTCTCGATGTTAGATAGACCCATGCGGGACATTTTAGGATGACCAAGCTCCATGAGCAGTTCCACACCATACTTGGAACACATATGAATTGTACCCAGCCTATATACCACCTTGTACCTACCCAATTAGTTTATCATAGTGGGACTTGGAAAGTTTCCCAGACATTTTGTCTATAACGCTTTGGTCTCATAGGCCACCTTGGCCTTTCGTAGACGTTAATATAACTTTCTTTCTTTCTTTCTCTCTTTTTTTTTTCATAAATTCTCTCTCTCTCTCTCACCTTTCTCCCCTTCGTCTTGCTTGCTCGGGTGGATGAGTGCTAACCAGCCTAGACTGCCTCCCCACAGGCTGCCCAACCTTGCATGGCATGTTTCCTCCTTGATTGCCAAGTGTTGCCTACCAAAGTCCTTTAATAGCTTGTAGTACTCTATTGCAAGACCTGAGAAGAGGAGAGTGATAGGGTGTCTAAAGAACCTGTGGTGAGACCTAGAGAAGGAGATAGTAAAACTACTATATCAAAGAACCATTAAATAATCCCCTTTGCAGACACAAGCAAGGAGGTGTTGACAAGCTTGTGTGTTACCTCTGCAAAGATACCTTGTCCCATTAGCAACATCTCTACTTCGTGCAAGGTGTTGAATCACGATGCACAAGCTAGGATGAAGCCAATTACGATGTTGTGCCCGAGATGGGGAGTGACCCACGATTTATCTAAAGACTGCAGTCTCCTCCAATTCCTTTTACATGGCAGAGATTGTTTAGAGCCGTTCCTTAGAGAGGACCACACATAAGGAGTATCATTGGGGTGCACTTGTAGGTTGCACTAGCAAGTGAATAGTTAGTGAGATGAGCCTAACCAAAATATGCGAGCAGGAAATGCTAAGAATGTTGAGAGGGAGGCATGTGAATCCTATGTATTCAATGGTGGATAAGGGTATATGAGTGTGAAGGGACTAGAGGATAGGGGGAAACCCTAACCCTAGCTAGTTAGAGGCTATTTAAACAGCCTAGAGGTCACTCTCAAATGTAAAGAGAGTGTACCAGTTGTACGTGCGAACAACTCATTAAGCAAGATCTTCTTGTACTTGAGCTCTCTCTTCCTCTTGTGCACACCCTTCTCATGATGTCACTCTAATATTGCAACATGGTATTAGAACCATCTTTGATCCAGTGAGCTTCCCACAAGCACATCTTGGCTTAAGTACACAAGAGACCTTCATTTCTTCAACTTATCCTTCTTTTCACCATAGCTAGTTTAGACACACCTGCGTTGGAGGAGCTGGTGTGAGCAAAGGAAGCCATATTTTCTCTTGATTCCTTCTAAAGATCTTTTCCTTAGCTCGTGATGTAGCATTTTGGCACATCAGACTCTGACATTGTGGGTGCAGCAGCGCGACATTGTAGTTTACCCCAAATCTGGTGTAGTCTAGACAGTGACGTGCATCAAGCAGTAGCGCTAGCAGCACAGGGCACAATCCTTGGAGCTTTCATGGGGCATTTGTAGCTCCCCAAGTGAGCTATCTACAGCTGAAAGGGTTCAGCTTCTCTATTGCCCATACCTAGCAAAACCCTAATGTGGTTTTTTGTGGCAACCATAGCCAAAGCTTCAAAGCTTGGTTTTTTGAGTTTTTCCACTAATTGAAGTCATCAATAGCGATTTTAATCATTGATTTAGATTATGTGGAGTTTGTTGCAAAGCTGAAAGCTCTAAACTCAGAGCATCTTCAACCAAAAGTGACTTCTCAAGCTGGTTACAATCACTCTAATGTCAAGTGCTTCACCTATGCTTGGCAATGAGTGCTTCTTAGCACTAATAATTGATTATTTTCAGAAATTTGAAAAGTTGTAGACCTTAAGCATGAATCAGTACGTGCCTAAGTATCATCATTCCATTGATCATTGTAAGGCTATGTGCTAGTTATAAACACATGGACCATTGTCATCATCCCTTACCTTATCTTGTAGAACATCACATTTGAGCCCGCTACTTATCAATCATTTCATTTGCTTTCGCACTTATTGGCCGTTGTGTGAAGGACTAGACATTGCCATTACCTAGTGCAATCGGTAAGACCTTCTTGTCATGGCCATGGCCTATGCCAATGTTAGACCTCAAATCCGTAAGTTCGATGGAAAATATTTTCATCCATGGCAGGTGTTAGTGAAGTGTAAAATGATGAAGAAGGGCTACTGGCCCTTCATCAAAGGGACCAAAGTTATGGACCCATCCAACCCAATTGATGTAAAAGATGATGAAAGAGCCCAAGCCATAATCATGCTTCATCTGGATGAATCTTTGATTCATCACATTGACCAACTCTCCATTGCCAAGGAGAAATGGGATTAGCTTGAAATTATGGGGCTAGAGAAAATAACTCCAAAATTTTCCTCAAGATCGAATTTTTTTAGCCTGGAGTATAAGCAAGAGAAGACTTGGGTAAGTTCATCTCTCACATGAAGGGGCTCATGGCACAACTATCCTTGGTCAAGCTCCAATTCATGATGAAGATGCTATTGAAATTCTCTTGAAAGCTGTAAAAAAGAAGGTATTTCCAACCCTTGTGGCTACTCTTACAAACATCCCTACTCTGACCTTGGAAAGCACTATCTGATCTTGTTTGGATGAGGAGAAAATAAATAAAAAAGAAGGCAAGACTAGTCAGGCATCTACTTCAACAGACCGTGAGCAACTCTTGGTTCATACTATCTCCATTGAATGCTCATTTTGCAATTAAAAGGGACATCTTGTAAGCAATTGTTGGAAAAAATATATTGACAAGATGAAGTGCAACAAATGTAAGAAGACCTGGCATATCATCGGTAATGCCCTACCACCCCTGAAGTACCAAAAGAATTGGAGACCAACTTTGTCTCCAAAACACTTGATGATCGACTCTTCTAAATCTATAAATCCTCTACCTATAAGCACTCTTGTACCTGTTGGGCTAAAAATGCATTAGCTTTACTTAAACAGACCCAAAACATGCTTAATTAATGAAGAAACCTTGTTTATTTAAAAGAAACGTGATCCTAGAGAGTTTCTGTGTTCCACATGCACAAATCCTTTTGGGAGGGCCCAAATTTTCTAAAAATAGGTATGCTGCTCTCCATTCAGCCCTAATCTCGTTTTTGCAGATTTTAGGTGTTTTAGCTTGCTACCCACACCCGGTTTGTGGAGGACATCTCAGCCGGAGCTGTCCATTGCTGTCTCCATCAGTGGGCGCTTGATTTCCAGCCCTCTTCACGTAGTTTGGAGCTGATTCCAACTAGGCGACTGCTATTCTTGTGCATACCTACTGCCGTACAGCCTGCCACATCATCACAGCCCTGCGTTTGCTTCCTGCAATTTGTCGCCTAGCTGCTGCAGGTGTCGTTTGACATTTTTCTCTCTCTTGTAGGCTATCTTGCCTACGTTTTTAGTCTTTCTCTCTCCTCACTGCTGTTTGCATCAGATCCAACTTCTCACCGCTATGTTTGTTGGTGTTCGATATCCGAAGGCTGCCTTGCTGCGATTCGGGATCCGTTTGGAGTACAATACACTCTCTAGCTCATTACCCCTGCCTTGATCCTTGAGATACAGGAGTTCGAGGTTCAATATTCATTCATTGCATAGTGTGTTTGCTGCATGAGCATCGTATATTCAGTAGTCATATCACTTCATTCATTCATTGTGTTCATTGTCTCTGAGTTACCCTAACCCTAACTGTGTTCTTTTATCAGTATGTGCTTTGTTGTACAGTTTCTGTTTATGTTTTTGTGTTAGGGTATTTTTTTATATGGTATCAGAGTGTGGTACTCTCTAAGAAACCTAGGCCTTTGATCTGAAAGCTCTACACAAGAAGCAAGAACAACAGCAGGTTCAAATGACTTCAAACACAACAACACTGATTCAGCCTCCAAAACCAACTATGCCGAGAATCGAGCGAGAGTGGGGTGATCAGCTTGCTCCACAAAGTTCTGATATGGTGAAAGACACTTCGGATTACATGGAAGAAAAGCTAGGCAAGCTGATCTTTGAAGAATACAAACTGATCATAGCTTATAGAGGAAAGAAGATTGAGGAGCTTGATCGAAGGATTGCGCTTCAAGAAAAGCTTCTAAATGAAGGTATGTATGAATTTCTCTCTTCAGATGTTGCGTGTAAATCTGATGATGTTGCAGGGCCGTCGAGACCTTTATCAGGGATGGGCCCTCCTCTTGGAGAACAAGACCCAAAGTATGTTCCTTTCTTTCATCCTCTTCCGTCCACTCCAATGCAAGGTACTTTGGATTCGTCTTTTGTTCCTTCTTCTTTTACCTCTTTTTCTTTGCAATATTTTAATAGAGATCATGTGGAATAAAGAGTTTAATATGCTGTCTACGGAAAAGGTTTTCTTGAGGACAAATTCTTGTATGTTAACACACGTTGTGGGGATTATAAGAAAAAGAGAGGTATCTCTTCTTCTAACCTTTCTTCTTTTTAGTCTACTTCACAAAATCAGAATGAATTTGGTGTTTCTTTTTTTTCATTGCATTGTGCATCATCATCTTTACACTTTCATTTTCAATCATTAAATGTTAAAAATGAACAAAATGCATCTGTACCTCACACACCACATTTTCAAAACCCACCGATCCCACCATATTTTTCTGCTGCTTCTTCACTTCCATTCACACCATTTACATTTCCATTTCAGACACCTCATATCGCACCGTGTATCACATCGGGGGATTATGGAAACATGCACATCCTTTAGGACCTCATCCTTCCCTCAGCTGGGTGGTGTTCCACCTACTTCATACACATTTTCGGGATCACTGCAGCCTAGGTATCCCCCCCACACTCTCCCGAGTTGGACCAGTTGACTCCACAGTTTGCCTCCATGGGTTTACCTAGTGGACCTTTTGGTTATACTGCTATGCCCCAGCCTCACTTTGGACAGGGCTTATGTGTCCTAGTGCCTCCACCTACACCAGCACTTTATGGAAACAATCATGTTCCAGTGCCTCCGTCTCAATTGGCACTCATTGGACACTCACAGTCTACTTCTGCCTACCCCATCTTCACCATCTTATCCACCACATCCATCTTACCCCACCTACCCGACACCTCATAGTTCTAGCTTCATCTTCTGCCAAGCATGTATGTAATGACAAGACTTGTTTTAACGGGTCAAACTTTACTACTTAGTCGAACTTGATGAGATATGTCCTTGACTCCCAGAACCTATGGGATCTTGTGTAGGGGTTGGAACCCCAATCCGATCCCGCACTTGTCCCATACGAGGTTGTTCGCTCATGGAAGGCTAGAAATGCTTCCGCTATTGTTGAGCTGATACAGGGCTTATTGCTTGAGTTTCATTCTCAGCTTCAGCATTTTGACTTAGCGTCTGAGCGATGGGCACACTTGACTGACTGCTATGCGGCTCGGGATATGACCCGTTGTATTAATCTTGACCGTGAGCTCCAGCTTTTCAAAATCACTGACCGGGATGACTTGAAAGTTAAGTTGGCTGAGTATCGGCGTCTTCTCGCTGAATTCTCCACTATGGGGACTCCCAAGTCCTCTGACGATCAGGTTACATTGTTTCTAAATAAACTCCCCAGAAATACTTCAATTTTGTGGAAGGTATAGTTTCAAAGCCTATTATGCCTATATTCTATGAATTTGAGTGTCAATTGTTGCGTTAAGTACGGTTGTTCGATCAGCTTCATATGAATTTCTCTTCAGAGGGGGCTCTTGTTACTCATTCTCAGAAAGGGCAACAAGGGAAGGGAAAACAAATCAAACTTTAAACTCAAAATCAAAATCAAGATTAAAATCAAAAGCAAAATCAATTCGGGGAATCACAAGAAACATCCCAATCTTTCAAACCTGGGTGGCAGAATGTACCTAAAAAGAATAGGTATTGTCAACATTGTCAAAAGGCTGGCCATTTTGATGACGAGTGTCGATCAAAGGCAAGAGGCACAACACCAAAACCTAAGTCGCAGATCCCTGCCCCTTAGTCGGGTAACCCCCAACAAGGGAGGTAGGGTGATGGAAAAGGGGAGTTTAAAAGTTAGATTCATAGTGCCACCGCTTAGCCATCTCAATCGACAATGTTCTCAACTTCAGAGGGCTTGTCTGACTTGTCTGCAGAGACCCACATTATCTCCATGGAGACATTAGATACGAGTCTCGTCCACATCTGTGAGTTGCCTCTTGACGAGGTTACCGCAGAGGCCCACTCGTCACAGCCAAGCACTTCAGCTCCTGTTTGGATTGTAGATAGTGGAGCTACACATCATATGACTCCTATAGTGGACATTGTCCGTTCCCTAGTCCTTGGAGCCGGACGGGTCCGCGTAGGAAATAACTTCTCGGTTAAGATTCAGGCTCAAGATTGCATCAGTTTTGCCACTGACAAGGGTCCAGATCTAGCTTCGTTGGACAATGTATATCATGTCCGTTAGCTTGGGTAAATTGTTATCTGTTCAGCAGCTTTGCCGGTTGGGGCGAGCAATCTTCTTTACAACGATCACAGTCCAGGCCCTTGACTCTCAGACTGGTTTAGTAATTGCTCGTGGTGAGGCATAGTCTAATGGCCTATACCACATGGCACATTTTTTGACCGAGCCGACAACTGCGGGCTTCGTGTTCCATAGCTTCCAGGCCTTAGCCACATCTTGGGAGCCTACGAACAATGAGCGCCTTTGGCATTTTTGCTTAGGGCATCTTGGTTATGACTCTCTTTATGAATTGTCACGTTGTAAGTTGGTTGAGGGCCTTCCACGCCTGAAGCTAGCTCGAGATGTCTATAAAGTATATTAGCTCGGGAAGCAACACTGTACCCCATTCCCTCACCAGACCTCACATCATGCTGAGGCGCCTCTTAGATTGATTCATGTTGATCTTTGTGGGCGGCCGACATCCATTGCTGCCTTGAACGGCGCACTATACTTCTTTTTGATAGTGGATGATCATTCTAGATGCATGTGGGTTTACTTTCTCAAGCATAAGTCAAATGCTTTCACATATTTTTCTGCTTGGGTGTTGCTGGTTCATAACCAGATTGGTCGTCGTGTCGGTTGCATGAGAAGTGATAGGGGTGGTGAGTTTATCTCCCATGAGTTTTTCGAGTTTCTACAGAAGCATGGCATCTCGCGCTAGCTCACCTCTACCCGGGGAGTTTCTTAGAATGGAGTCGTAGAGAAGAGGAACCGAATAGTCATGGAAATGACACGCTCTATGCTGTTTGTAGCAAAGCTCCCTGAGCGCCTTTGGGTCGAGGTTGTTAACACTTCGGTGTACATCCTCAACCGGTGCCGGACTGCGGCTCTTCCTTAGAAGACCTCGTATGAGGCATTTTTTGGCTCTTGGCCTATTATTTCCCACTTCAGGGTCTTGGGGTGTCATGCGAACACACACACGTGCGCCTGATGACAAGATAGGAAAGCTCACTCCTCGAGCTAATCTCCTTATTTTTTTGTGGGATATTCCTTTGAAGCAAAAGCCTATCGTTTGTTTGATCCTCGGACAAACAAGGTGATCGTTAGGCAGGATGTGATCTTTGATGAGAGGGATATCGTGTAGTCCTTTGTACCAGATTCTAATCCGATTCCTTCTTCCACATCATTGAGATCGTGCCTACTGAGCCTGGTTTACTTTCCACTCTTGACATTTCTTCAGATTCTTTCTCTCCCAGGCCCCCTCCTCAAGACCCATTACTTTGCTGGTACCAATAGACCATGCGCGATTCGGGGATCCTACCAGTGGATTCCACTCTTAAGGGACCTAGAAGATATATCCGGCTTGCTCCTCATGCATCATGTGTCGCTGTTTATAGTTGATTATATAGTGCATTCAGAGCCGGATACATGGCAGGAGGCTCTTTAGCACCCTCAATGGCGATAGGCCATGGAGAAGGAGCTAGAGAGTATTGACCAAAATGGGACTTGGACATTGGTGGATCGTCCGAGCCACAAGAAAGTCATCGGGACAAAGTGGATTTTTAGGACCAAGCTAAAAGGTGATGGGACTTTAGATAAGTACAAGGCTCGCCTTGTCATGCAAGGGTTTCGATAGAAGCATGGCATTGATTATGAAGAGACCTTCGTCTCTATTGCGTGGTTGACTTTCTTTCGGTTGCTACTTGCACTAGTCGCTCACCATGGTTGGTCGATACATCAGATGGATGTCAAGAGTGCCTTCTTGAACGGTTTCTTGGAGGAGGAAGTCTATGTGGAGCAGCCACCAGGCTTTCCTTTAGGGAACCCTAGGGATAAGGTATTCAGCTTGCATAAAGCTCTTTATGGGCTAAAGCAAGCGCTGCGGTCTTGGTTCCATAGGATGGATGAGTTCTTGCAGACTCACGGATACCATTCTATCCCTTATGACCTAAACTTATATGTTTGATCTACTGCAGAGGGGGTTAGCCATATCTTGCTATACGTTGATGACTTACTCATCATAGGCTCAGATTCTGCTAGCATAGCGGAAATCAAGGCTAAGCTTAAAGCTACATTTGAGATAACAGACCTCGGTTTGTTGTTCTATTTCTTGGGGATGGAGGTAGTTTGTTCTGGGGGCTGTATTTTTGTGTCACAACAGAAGTACGCACTTCAACTCGTGGATCAGTATACTCAGGATCAGCCACGGCCAATGGCCACGTCTCTAGATCCTACTATTCACTTGTTGAAGGATACCCTAGGACAGCCCTTTGATGAACATACCTATCGTTCTGTTGTAGGAAAGCTTCTTTGGTAAATTCACACTTGGCTAGATTTAGCTTACTCAGTTAGCATACTTAGTCAGTATTTCATAGCACCTAGGATACTACATTGGATTGTATGTCTTCGTGTGTTGCGTTATTTGTGGTGTACTTATTCTTATGGCGTGACATATGGTTCTAGTTTATGTTTGTAGGGGTATATTGATTCTGATTGGGCAGGCGATCGTGACACCCGGTATTCCTATGGTGGCTACCTCTTTACCTTGGGCACGGCTTCTATTTCTTGGTCCAGCCGTAAGTAGGAGATGGTGGCGGTTTCCATGGCGCAGGTGGAGTACCGGGCTCTCTTCGATAGCACCACCGAGGCCATCTATTTGAGGAGTTTATTGGCGGCGCTTCACTTTCTATGTGACTCTCCCACAGTTGTCTACTGTGACAACTAGAGTGCCATTGCCCTTGCGGGCAATCTGATCATCACACCGCGGGCATGGCATGTGGGAGTCCACTTTCACTTTTTCAGAGAGCAGGTTGAGCTAGGCATTATTCGCCTAGAGTTTGTGCCATCATCAGATAATTTTGCAGATATCTTGACCAAAGTGGTCAACCGGCCGGGTCTTCAGTATATCCGCTATCCAGGATCGGCTTGGGTACACCCTCCCCTACTTCAGCTTGACGGGGAGAGTGTACTTTCCTCTTACTTTCCCTTCCAGTTTGAGAGGGGGCGGCTTCTGCTCTTGATTGTGATAGTGATGATGCTTACAGGTTTTTTTAGACATTACAATCATTTATTCTTTTGTATTGTATTATGGACATTTATAACTTCATCCGCACTCTTAGGATGACATGATTGTAAAAGGGCACTTGGACAAGTGAACAATTTCCCTGCGAGGGCACTATCCCAGTGGCACTGTTGCATAGCATATTGCATGAGCATGATATCTTGTATCTTCCTTTGCATTATCCCATACATTGGCATTTTGTTCATGTAAACATGCATTTGCGCGTATTTAGCCATTTTCGGTCGTTTGGAGTGGTGGACTCTAGGATCCACTATATTCGTGGCATTGTACATGGCAGTCTCCAAGGCAATCTTTCCTAGCTTACTTGCTTGCTTTGCTTGTCTTGCTTGCTTGACATATTTGCTATACACACATCTTAGTCATTTTCTTCATCATCGATATCCAGCAATGGTAGGGATAGTATGCTTGTTCTATGAAGGTCTTGGGTCTAACCATCCCTTATCACTCTCTCGTTTGGGGCACGGATACTCAATAGAACGAAACTTGATTTGAAACCCTCACTTAATGCTTAATCTATCAAACCTAAAAAGTCCTCCAAAAAAAGAAAATAAAAAAATCCATAGCTGATTCCATCCGCCTTTGTAGGGCTTGGTAGGCCACTGGGCAGCTCATATGCACCCTTTGTTCGAGGCCGTGTCCTTTATGGGGTGATCACTTGGGCTCCCTTGGTAAGATAACCATCGCCTCTGTAGTCTTAGTAGGCCATTGGACAGCCAACGCACATCCTTTGTCCAATGCTTTGGCTACTTTGGGGTGGGACGCCTTGGGGTAAAAGTTAAACCAAGAAAGGGCTTGGCTGGCCTCTATTCTTGTAGCACCATTGTAGGGCTTGAGAGGGGGTATTGAGCTAAAAATGCATTAGCTTTACTTAAACATCCCTAAAACATGCTTAATTAATGAAGAAACCTTGTTTATTTAAAAGAAACGCGTTCCTAGAGAGTTTCTGTGTCCCATATGCACAAACTCTTTTGGGGGGGCCCAAATTTTCTATAAATAGGTATGCTGCTCTCCATTCAGCCCTAATCTCGTTTTTGCAGATTTCAGGTGTTTCAGCTTGCTGCCCACACCCCGTTCGTGGAGGACATCTCAGCCGGAGCTGTCCATTGCTATCTCCATCAGTGGGCGCTTGATTTCCAGCCCTCTTCACGTAGTTTGGAGTTGATTCCAGCTAGGCGACTGCTATTCTTGTGCATACCTACTGCCGTACAGCCTGCCACATCATCACAGCCCTGCATTTGCTTCCTGCAATTTGTCGCCCAGCTGCTGCAGGTGTCGTTTGACATTTTTCTCTCTCTTGTAGGCTATCTTGCCTACGTTTTTAGTCTTTCTCTCTCCTCACTGCTGTTTGCATCAGATCCAACTTCTCACCGCTATGTTTGTTGGTGTTCGATATCCGAAGGCTGCCTTGCTGCGATTCGGGATCCGTTTGGAGTACAATACACTCTCTAGCTCATTACCCCTGCCTTGATCCTTGAGATACAGGAGTTCGAGGTTCAATATTCATTTACTGCATAGTGTGTTTGCTGTATGAGCATCACATATTCAGTAGTCATATCACTTCATTCATTCATTGTGTTCATTGTCTCTGAGTTACCCTAACCCTAACTGTGTTCTTTTATCAGTCTGTGCTTTGTCATACAGTTTCTGTTTATGTTTTTGTGTTAGGGTATTTCTTTATAGTACCCTGATTTATAAAGGCATTCCATTCGTTTGAGGGAGGGAACATCAACATGTCTTGTAATCCAATGCCAATCTGGCATTGAGGGGGGGTGTTGAGAGATAGGCATGTGAACCCTATGTATTCAAGGGTGGATAAGGGTAAATGAGTGTGAATGGATTGGAGGGTAGGGGGAAACCCTAACCCTAGCTAGCCAAAGGCTATTTAAACAGTTTAGAGGTCACTCTCAAATGTAGAGAGAGTGTACTAGCTGTCGTTGTGAACAACCCATTAAGCAAGATCTTCTTGTACTTGAGTGCTCTCTCCCTCTTGTGCATACCTTCTCATGCTTTCTCTCTGATATGGCAATAGAGAACACTATATCTACTCAACCATAGGAGTAGCATTCCAAGCTTTCCATGATACAATAACTCAAGGTGGGTATTGCACAGTTCAAGTTGTGGCTTTAACGCTTGTTCTAGACTTTGTAGTGCTTGAGAACTGGTGGCATGTCATTATTATAGCAGTCATGCTAAAGTCTGACATAGGCACATATACTTGGCTTATTAGCTGCATGTCATCCTATTAGTGCTGTGTGCAGCATGTGTGTGGTGGTAGCATTACCTCAGCAGTCATGACATAATTGGTTGGACCGAGTTTGCACTTCAAATGCACGGCTCTCTTCCAGTTGTTCAGTTTAGTTACACAGTCCTTAGAATGGCTACTCAGCTAGACAAGCAGGCAGATGAGATGTCTTGTGTGCACCTTGTTGCATGATCAAATAATGTCAGTTTATGTTTCATGCAAAGATTCAGATCTTAGCTTTTCATAATGGATGCCAAAATCACCTTAAACTTATGACATCATGCATGTAACAGAAGCTATGAAATTGATCTGTATTTTTCATGTGCACCTAAAAGCAGTGTTTTTGTCAGAATGGGATGTTTTTTCCTGCAACATGCACGGATCAGATATTATTGCTTAGTAAGAATCTTTTTGCTGTGTCTGAAAAGAATGAAAGTTTCCTATTTGAATGCATACAGATCCCATCAATTCAATGTAAAGCTTACTTATTGTGAGAAACCAGAAACTCATGTTGTCAAGGGTCTCTTTGCTGCAGTGCAGAAGTTTCTACACGTGAGTCTGCTAAGCTTACCAATTGAAGGAAAAATTGCTCAGGTCACAAGGGTTGCTGTTGGTGATTTGAACAATTCTAGCTACCTGTTTCACTTCCACCATGAAAGAGTTTTGATGCTTATTCTCTTTATGGTTGTACTGCAATGAGCACACACTCTGTTTATCCCCTAGTTTTGGACAATTCCCTAGAGGTTTGTATGCCATCACTCTTTTTTGATATTCCAAATTTTCATACATATACTGCATTGTCCACCTCGCTTCCATTCTCATTCATTCTGTCAGCTTATGTATGGTACATACTGTCTGTCAGCAGCAGTCTTCCCAGCTGAGTTCTCTTTCTAGCTCAACAATTGATTCACATTCTGGACCAAGGTCTGTAGATCAGACGGGCCTTATGAGTTTTGACCTTCCAACGGGTCGCTTTCAGCCTTGGGCTGAGAACAGTTCTCGAGCAGAAACTTCAACTGACATGGATGCAGATGCACGAGAGGAAAGGGTATAGTATTTCTTGCTTTCTTTTCTGCTTTTAATTTGTGGTGTCTTGTAATTTGCTGAGTATGCTGATACAATGTGTCTTGAGTTGTGTAAGCATTGCATAAGCTAGTCTGATGTAGGCTTTTTACATGACTTCCTTTAGGTACAGAATAGAAACCATGGAGAACTAGCGGTAGCTTCAGGATCCTCAGACCATGAACGAGCAAAAACATTAGACTCTAAGGTAATTTTCTGTAGTAAAAGGGAAACATAATAAAGATCCTCAGGAACATTCAAGGCCAACATAACGTTGAGGAACATTAGTTGTTGTTGTGCAACCTACCTCAGTTTTCTGAAATCATTTGGGCTAGAATGGTTCACTACATAAAAAATTGTGCAATGAGGCCAAAACCAGGTCATTGTCGTATTATGGGCACATCACTTTCCTAAAAAACAATCTGTTGATCAAGACTTTGTCCAAGGGTTACCCAGCACCCTTATCACGTAGAGGATATTTGAAGCATCTCCAAGCACCTTCTGCAGTTAAATTTGCCTCACAATCTATACAGTTTTCATTTTGTTGCTCTTATAACATCTGGGATTGTCTTTATGTATGTTACCTGCATGAGACAGACACAGAGACGACTTGCACAGAATCGTGAAGCTGCCCGCAAAAGTCGCTTAAGAAAGAAGGCAGGTGGTTGGTTGTAATCATAAATCAAGCTTTTCCCCTTTCCAAACAATTCCTTAGTTTGAGTTGTCGTCTGCAGGCTTATGTTCAACAACTGGAGTCAAGTCGGGTGAAGCTGAATCAAATAGAACAAGAGCTTGACCGCATACGACAACATGTAGGTGATATTTCCTGAATGTTGCAGGTTAATGTAAGCTGATTGCTGTTACATGAGAAATTAATTTGAAAGTTCCTTTCACGTTTCTTTTCATTTGCCAGCTCTTGTTTTTGTTAAATTCTTTTGAGGTCAGTAAACAAGACTGTTATTTTTCTTGTCATGTAGAATGATTTCCCTTTACATATTCACAGGGATCACATGGAGACCATGGTCGATCTATAAGTTCAGGTAGGCATCTTTGTCCGGTCCAGAGATGCAAGTCTGATTGGTCTTAATAATTTTCCATACTACTAGACTCCTTATTTTGAGGCACATCTTAACATTGTGAGGAAAATAATAGCGCTTCTGCCTAGGTACCTGTCAAGGGGTAGATTGAACGGAATACTAGACACTGCTAAGGGCTTACAAACTGCCTATCAAACTTGAATGGAAGAAGCAGAATGTTGGCTGGGGTGGTCTTTTATCCACCTTTCATGTTGTGCTCACTCAGTTTTTGTGATCATAGAGTTTCTAACTGAATACCAGCCATTTTTGAAACAGCCATTCAGTTTCATTGCAGCATGTTTATTAGATCGTGTTGTATAATAATCATACACCTTATTAATACATACAACTACCAGGATTGTCAAGCTTGCTTTCTGCACCCATGTGCCACACTAGCAGCATCTTGCTGCTTTCATGTAAATTGTGATTATTCATTCCATGCTGTTTGTTCCGAGATTCATATCCGGGTGTGTAAAGTCTGGAAACCTTTTTATAGTCAGATCCAAAGCGAACCAGCCTTTCCTGAGTTCCTCACAATAATCCCAAATCTTGAGGTCTAAGTGGCGCGTCTTTAATAGAAAAGGTGGTAAGGCCTACATATTTGTCTTTGCTAAAATCATTAGAAAATAATCATGTACGGTTCGGTTTTTGTGCGAGAGAGAGAGAGAGAGAGAGAGAGAGAGAGAGAGAGAGAGAGAGAGAGAGATATTAACGTTTACATAAGGCCAATGTGGCCTATGAGACAAAATGCAGAGTACATCCATGTCTAATGTCATCTCATTAGTAAGGTAAAGATAACATTACAAATAAGTGGGTGGCCTATGAAACAATACTGAAAATAACTATATGATGGGACTATACTAGGGTTGAACCATGTGTAGTGTTATTCCATCAATAGAAAAGAAAAGGAAAGGAAAGGAGAACCAGATCTGATAGAACCATGTACAAAAGTGTGGTGGGGACTATGGGCTGTAGGTGATGTCAAGATCTGCACATGATCTCAACTATGATGCGGTCCCTAGCTGCTTCACTGATATGCCTGGTGGTGAGTCTACAGTGTCTCGTGATAATGGCTCTAATCTGACTGTGGTGTGGCCTCCTCCGACGTGGTGCTGGTAGACGGGGTCGTCGTGCTCGACGAAGGCAAGTGGCTCTATCCAATGTGACACCACGGTGTGGCCTGTAAGGTGTCTGGCGGGGTGGCTCTGTCTTTGCTAGGTTGGTAGTGTCAGTAGGGTCGGCTCTCTAGAAGAAGTCTGTCACTGCTCTCTGTGTGTGTCCCTCTGGGTGAGCTGGCCTCCTATCTCGTAGTAGTGCAGTTCGGCGCCTCTCGAGCTCCAGGAGGAAAAGACCTAGGCATCTCTAGTCCTCTCCATGATGCGACGAAGGGGTCCAAATCCATCATGGAAGAGGCAGTGGTACCGTCCTTGTATGTCATAGTATACTGTGCATCTGCATATGTAGTGCTCCTCCGTCTCAGGCTCTCGACCACAGAGCTGACAACTCCTATCCTCTGCTAGGGTATTTGTCAATCTGCCTATCTCCATTTGAAGTCTATGTGAGGAGGTGCGAATCTGTTCGATAGCAATGCGTATGCTATGGGAGAGATGAGTGTCCATATATGCTGGACGAATAGTGAAACCATCATTAGAGAGACAGAAGAAATGACTCCTGTAGAACTTCATCCTTGATCCAAGAGGGAGTGGTGGATGGATCCATGTCCTTGTTGTCTCAATCCTCAAGATATCAGCTCTGATCACCTGGTTCAACTTTGATCGGCTGAGAGAAAGTGTAGGGCAGCCAAGGCTATAATCCCAAGGTGGAAGACAGTCAATATCCAAACCATGTAGGCTTATCCAAATAGTCATCTGTGAAAACCAACAGTTCTTCTCGCCTCCAACTGCTAGTTGTCTAGATGAGGTTAGTGCCAATCTAGAGTATCTATGGCGTGGAAGTTCCCATAGTCTGTGCCAAAAGGTCACTGCCCTGAAGAGTGTCTCCATAACTATAGGCATTGCCCCTAGCTCTGCTCTGACAATGGGATGTGGAGTGGAGGGCTTACTCCTAATCATGCGTGCTATCATCATGATCAATGGCCTTTCCACGCTATCCCAACCATCATAATAATCCCTCTCTGTTCCAATCTGATCAGTGAGTGGGCTAAGACGCCTGTGGTACAAGCTGCAACCCCATATCTCTGCTCCATATAGTAATGTAGGTGTGACTAGGGTGCCAAACAACCAGAGTTTGGTGTGGGGCTCCTGGAACTGTATGTGAGCACATTGACTCTCGAGTGCCCCTAGTGCTGCATATTCATGTGCTAGACATGCCTCTGATGCCCCTCTCAACGAAAAACGTGGGCCAGAGAAGGTGACTCCCAAATAGACATATTCCCTCACATGCTCCAGTATGTCTCCCCCAAATGTGAACTGGTACATAGATCTAGTCACCCATGCTGCTGAAGTATTGAAAACCATGGTTTTGGTCTTCCCAAGGTTCACTGTGATTTCTTTATCTCTACAGAAGATGTACAAAGCATCTAGATGGCACTGCAATCCCTTTGGTGAATTTGAAATGAGAACAATATCATCTGCATAAAGTAATATCGGTATCAGTACCCCTGCCAGGCTGGCTCCAGCTCCTCCTTGATCTATGTAATCAAACACTTCATCTATGTATAGACCGAACAATGTGGGTGAAAGTGGGCATCCTTGCTTCACTCCTATAGTACTGTCAATCCTCTCTGATAGCCCCCTAGGTGCTCGTACATGACCTGTCACTGCCTCATATAATGCATAGACACCCCATCGTATACCCTCTGGTACTCCAATGTCCTGCAATCTCTGCATGATGCGTGTACGAGGCACTGTATCAAAAGCTTTGCGAAAGTCTACAAAGCAACAATAAATCCTCGTCTCGGGTTCGACCCTCCTCAATAATGGCTCTAAGTGTGAGAATATGGTCCAGCGTGGTATATCCTCGTCTAAAACCTGCATGTCCTTGTGCTCTCTTTCCTTGCATTTCAGCCCACTCACTGAGTTCATGCTCCAATATAGATCCATATATCTTGGGCAAAGTATGACCGATCATAATAGTCCGGTAGTTGCTAGGAATCAGGGGATCACCATTTTTAAATAGCGGGATTATAGTATTGTCTGACCAACTCATAGGGAAACCTTCACATATTGCTCTATTGAACATATGTGCTAATATGGGTGCTAATATGTCACAAGCATGTGAGAAATGTTTTGCTACTAGTCCATCTTCGTCATGTGCCCTCCCATTTTGTAATCTATAAATTGCATCCCTAACCATTTTCCATGTGAAGAATGACTATTGTGTTGGCCTACAAGCTTGTGGGGGTTGCATAGGTGGCTGTCTTGGCAGGTTATACAGTTGTCTCCCATAGTCAAGCCACGCATCTGGTGATGTAATCTGTATGGGAGGACTATCTTTCATGGAACATCTTCCATGCGCTTTTGCTATCCCACCCCAAAAATAGCTGATATATCTCTGTTTTTGCTTTCGCTTAGTAGTCTCGTTTCTTCTTCCGCACAAGGCGTTTGAAGAGCGCCTTTGCTTGGCGATGTGTTGAGTGCCTAGCTCCACTTCCCTCTGTAGGCGAGCTCGTGTGACTCTACATTCATCATCATACCAGCTATTTTGGGGAGCAGTAAATCGTGTGGGTCTACATCGGGGCAAGGTGTGTGGGAATGCATACATGGCTGATCCATGTATGGCCTTTGCTAAATCCCTTGTATATTCTTCCAACGATCTACTCAAGTCCAATGTATGTAAATTGGTCTACAGAGAACCACTGTAGATGTGTGAGGTGTCTTCTATAAAGTAGTACTTGGGATGTTTAGGGAGGGTGTTTCATGTTTCATATGTACACAAGAGATGGCGAGTGCCAAAATAGCATGATCTGTTGCTATGCCAATTGGTCTCTTAGATATCTTAAAGTTTTGGATGTTTGGTATCAATGCTGGTGAGGCTATCAAGTAGTCCATAGTACTTGCCCCTCCTTTGTGATTCCAACATGTCAAATTGTCAGATCCTGGCCATTGTGGCAGGCCATTAAAGATGGCTAGTCTATGTGCACTTCCCAAAGTCAATAGGTGTGTTCCATAGGTACTCACTTCTTTATCTTGGGCTCTCCTGCGTAGATCTATTTCATCTATGTCGATCTCTTTGAACATGGCATTATCATGCATATAGAAGTCACTCTGTCTATCTCTGGTGCGTGCATTGAAATCTCCTACTAATAATATGTCCCCAATGCTAGCATATCTCATGATATCCTCATAAAGTACATCAAAGGGTGATCCATCTCGTGTGGCATATGTAGAATTTGCAGGAGGAGAGTAGCATATTGCGATGAATATATCACGTGTTCTTCCTGCATGTATCCTAATCCATAAGTATCGTGCATCATCATCTCTTTTCATTACTTGCACTATACCTTTGAGGTCTTCTCGGTATAGTATGGCCACACCTCTAGAACCTCTAGTGCTTCCTGGTTTTCTAGCTGCTGGACGAAATGCACTTTCCCACCTGTATCCCCGCACGTCTGGTAGTCGGCTGCCTTTACATTGGTATGTTTCTGTGTACATTGCTATATCTATGTTTCGGAAGCTATCTTCAAAGTAACCAGCATCCAAGCGTAGGACTCCATTACAATTCCATATTGACATCCGAAGTGTCTCATAGGCCTCATACCATCATGAAGTCCTTTTGTCAGTGATGATGACTTGTCCATTCCTATAAACAGCCCACTTTCCCTCTTTGCGAGCCTCCAATACCTTGGGTATGTGTTCTCTGCGATGCGCTATTTGTGTCGGGGTAAGGTCCTCATCCAAATAAATCTTCTCGCCCTTGAGGGCTCTCCTCTTGGAGAGGAAGTCCTTTTTTTCTTTGTGTCTCCAAAGCAAAGAATTAGAGCCTTGGACTTAGAGTCCTCTTTTCCCACTCTCCAAGCACTGACGATAGGTACGTCAGAAGCCCCAATTTTGTCAGCAAGTGTCTTAGCATCTTCTTGTGGGCTGCTCTTCTCCTCCCATCCTACTACCCGTACATGTAAAACCATAGCCTGTCTCCTAGCCTCTTCTTCCAAGGTAGCATTCATTACTTCAGTTTTGTTCACTGATGTTCACAGAGAGAGAGAGAGAGAGAGAGAGAGAGAGAGAGAGAGAGAGAGAGAGAGAGAGAGAGAGAGAGAGAGAGAGTCTTAGGGCTGGCCTCTTCATGTGCGGCTCAAAGTGGCACAATCTATCATGATTAGTGTGGTCTCTTATTTCCTACCCCTACTTCCTTGGACCAAGAAGTCTTTGATGGAATTGGTGTAGCCTATCCGTTTTACGTTATAGAAAAAAAAAGGCAATCATTTGGGTCAGAGGTGTGGATATCTTGGTAGCATATTACAACTCCAAAACAGTTGCGTGGAGCTGCTTTATTGGATGTTAATCTTCACATGATAGCTTTGAGAATGGTGCTTTTGCAAACCCTTTGCGTGCAGACTCATCCTTGGATTGATGTTGCAAAATTCTTTATCGAGGAGATTGGTATCTCCCATCGTCGCATGGTTATCCAGGCATCTTGGTGGCATGTACTGAATTCTATGAGGCCTCTTAAATTGTTGTGGTCATTTCTTCTAACTCATTTGGGTGCCTCTTGGCAAGAGATACTTCGCTTTATGGTTTGGTGTCCTGATCATCCTCGAACGGAGGCTAATTCATTACATGCAGAAGTGTTGGCCACATCCAGGGTGCTTCATCGGCCAAATAAAGAGTTGTAGTGAGATAAATTTAATTGGATGGCTTGATTGGGGCTGCGATTGGTAGAGGTTATAGTCACATTTGGTCGACCCTGTAGCACTAGCTTGAGTGGTATAATCCATTGCTTGCTTCACCTTTCAAGTGCCTAGAGGTTATAGCCACATTTGGTCGACCTTGTAGGACTAGCTTGAGCAGTATAATCCATTGCTTGCTTCACCTTGGCACGATTACATGTTTGTGAAACCGGATGATTTTTAGAAAAGATTAGCTAATCAAATTTACCACAAGATGGTAGAGGACAAGCGATGGATCACTAAGAAAGAAAATAAATTTTAGCATGCTTGGGATAGTAGAGAGAACTGGCGGGATAGACTTCTTCAATTGTGGAGGTCCAAGATTCCTTATCAAGGAAAAGTTTTTGTGTGGAGGCTGCGTAACGGTGGTTTTTCTATTGGGGGAAGGGCCATTTTCTTTTGCACTACTTGTGATGAGACACCGATTCACCTCTTCATCTCTTGCCCTTTGGTGAGATAGATTTGGAGCTTTGTTTCTTGTGTGGACCTTGGTGACTCGTCAGCAGCAAATGCCCATCCATTCTTGGGTCTTGGGCAAGATGCCTTCATTGTCTTCTTTGCATTTGGATTATTCTTGCCTTTTCCAATTTCTTAGATGGACAACTCTCTAGCACATTTGTGTACCCGTAATGCCTTTATTTTTGACTCGGCCTTGGACCACATCTGCTGAAATCATGTAAGAAATCTACCATAACAGTAATCCTCGAACATGGGCTAGGATTGCTTGGATTTTAAGACAAAGGCATAAGCCAAGTTCTATAGTAGTCACAAGCTTACATTCATTAAGACCAGGCCTCTTGGGTAAATTTTGAATGTCATAACAATGCCATTCTTTTGCTATATGAACAAAATGCACAAGTAGTAGTTTGTTGGCATACGATAGTTTCTTTTGCTACTCTACTGTGACTCTTGTACTTCTCATGTGATTAAATAATTGCAAAGAGAGAGAGAGAGAGAGAGAGAGAGAGAGAGAGAGAGAGAGAGAGAGAGAGCAATCAAATTATTTTTCAAGGCATCAAAATAATTATTAGATTAATATTTAATTATTGATAATGCTGGAAAAACCATTTAGGAAGGCTACCACTTGTCAAAAATTGCCATGCAAAACTGAAAAACGTCTTTCAAGGCTGGAGAGAGGCATTTTTAGTGTATTCAACCTGCAAGAGAGAGGAAAGAGATGCTATTAGTCTGATTTGCAACCATTGGAGAACTTTCTGAGGCAAAAGGCAGCCAGGGGTAGGAGAAAGCAATCAACAATAAGTGACAGTAACTACAAGCTATTGAGACAGGGCAATAGTAACAAATGATTGATTTTCTTTAGTTCTTTGCATCTACAAGTTGTTGAGACAGAGCAGCAGCAGTAAATGATAGATTTTCTTTAATTCTTCACGAAGAAAGTCTGAATTTTCTCTCTCCTCAGCATTCTCTCTCGTCTCCTAGCCTTTCTACAATCTTGCTCCGAAGATTATAACATTTAGATCACCAGAGGTTGAGAAATTTCAAATTTCTCTACTGTAAACCCTAATCTGTAGTAGAAATTCCAGTTTAACAGCAACCTCGAGAAGTGTACCAAAAATTGGAAGTTCCAAGACTTGGAGTTGTTTTTAGACAAATTCAAGTGGAGGGATCAACAAATCAATGAATTTGGAGCATTTTCCATCTCCATTAAAGTGGATGAAGGCCAATTGACTACCCGAATCAAGGGGCAAGTCAGATTAAAGACTTGCTGGTCATTTTGGATAGCAAGGGGAGTTGGAATACCAAAAGGGATCGGGAGAATCCCATTGTACATCAACTTCTTCTTTAATAAGTTAAATAAATACCGGAAGGGGTGCCAATTTTGGGGCCAATAGGGTATTCATTGTCCAAGATTGTAAGTTAACTTGCATTTCTCAATTTTGTAATAAATGTTACTACTGTAACTAATTTGTAATTAGGAAATTACCACCCATCCACAGAAGGAAGGTTGGTTACACACACACACACACACATACACACACACACACACACACATTGTCTAGGCAACTTTCATTCCCAAGTGACTTTGTGCCATATTTGACCATCAAATTGATATTAGGTATTTCTCTAGTTTCACCAACTGACACTTATGGCTAAATGAGTGACCTAGGCTAATAACTAGTACAAGATATCACCAAGTATCTGTGCAACATAACTTATAGCAACTTTTGTTTGTGACATCTTATGATTTCCTTGGGTCCCGGGCTCGTAAACTTACTCTAATCCGGGTTACGCCTCACATGTACAAAATTTACTTAACCATGTGATAAAAAATTAATCCACATGTTAAGTGAGGTTTAAAAAATATATATTCTCATGACAGAGAGTCTATTGAGGCCAAAAATGGCCTATGAGACAAAAGAGTATATAATGGTAATAGTTATTGGATATCAAAGTGTGATGTGCTAAATGCTAATCAATGGTATTTACTTAACCATGTGATAAAAAATTAATCCACATGTTAAGTGAGGTTTAAAAAATATATATTCTCATGACAGAGAGTCTATTGAGGCCAAAAATGGCCTATGAGACAAAAGAGTATATAATGGTAATAGTTATTGGATATCAAAGTGTGATGTGCTAAATGCTAATCAATGGTATATAGTGTAGAGTAGAGTGTAAAGTAATATACAATATAGCACCCATGTAGGGATACATAAAAAAAGGAGAGAGTAAAGCATTGTATGACTGGATGTGTAACTAAGTAATGAACAATGATATATGCCGTGCCATCCTACCTAGCTCCATTTGGTTAGGATTGGTTGATATAGTATGTCGTACATCCTTTACGAGAGTGTACGAGTAGCATCTAGACGGGACCCTCAGCTGTGTCATGTGTTTCTCGTGTTGCCAACAGATCTCTATCATCTCTTTGTGGTGTAGTCTTTATGTTTGGCACCCCTGCCCCATCGGTCGATGTACAGGTTTGATCTCCTTCGCTCTCTAGACTGTCACTCCTCTTTGGAAAAATCCTGAGTTGTAACTGTCAGTCCCCTCTATGTAGGGTGCTCGATTTGAGTAATGCTGTGTAGAGCCTTTGGATCTCAAGTAGAAATTGGCCCAAGCATTGTTGGTCTAGAGACTCCATGATTGGTCTTAGGGAGGTGTTATCTCTAAATAGTGTGGGGTATCTCGCTCGAAATGTACTATAGGCTCTACATTTGCAAATATAGTGCTCCTTACTCTCTACATTCTCTTGACACAGTCTGCAAATCCTCGTCTCTAGGAATGTGGGCTGCTCTCCTTGTCTCGATCTCAAGCTGGCTAGAAAAGGTGTGAGTTGACCAATGCTACTCGCATCTCATGTGACATGTATATGTCTAGGTATCTAGGGCTCTGAAGAGACTATTTTCCATGCTCCTCATGAAGTGATGGTTGTTGTATGACATCTTTGGGGGGAGGGGGGTGAAGAAAATTGAGTAGTTGCTAGGGTTTGCATTGAGTAAACACTTAGTGTATGACCACAATAGAGACACAATGATACAGACACAAACGTGCAAAACTCAAACACTAAAAGCAAAACTCAAAACTCAAACACAGAAGCGGACACAAGCAAAAAGAGAGAGAAAGAACACAACTTTGAGTGAATGAAAACTATAAATGATGAAGTGTATAGAGTACCCAAGGGCAGAGTAGTAGTGTTGAAGAGTGACGTCCATTGGAGACAGATCTTAAGTATTGTAACCACTAGTCGGAGATGAGAGACTGTTGAATAATGAAGGACAGCAAGTTGGTCACCAAAACACAACAGTTGAAGGCTGAAATCTGGTAAATAGAGTAGTGTACCGCCAAAGAAGACTTAAAATTGATCACTTGGGGCAAGAATAGTTGGGCGAAAATAGAAGAGGTGTTTACTAGTGTAGGCTACCTGTTGGACAACAAAAACGCAACAACAACAGCAATCACCTATTGGGAGAGATGACAGTAACCTGTTGCCTGGCACAGCCTCTCTATTTATAGATGTTAATCCCACCGAAAATTTGGGCGTTCACTTATGGGACATAGAAACTTTGGAGTGTTTTGAGTTTAGGGGTTGTTAAAATTAGCTAATGAAGGCTTAGTTGGTAAAGCAGTTTTCTAAGCTTAACAAGTACTTCTCAAATGACTTTAGTGATTTCTTGGTGATCCATGGCATAAAAGGGTAGTTTACTTTACACCCCAGAACAAAATGTGGTTGCTGAATGGGAAAATTAGCATATTGCAGAAGTGGCATGGGCCTTGATGATTGAGAAAAGTATACTAAATCATTATTGGGAAGAAGTGGCTTAAATTGATGTTTATATTATGAACAAAACTCCCACAAGTACAGTTCATGGTATGGCTCTTGAAGAATGCTTTACAAGTAGGAAGCCCAACGTATCACATTGCATCTTTATTGGATACTTTACCAAGAAAAAATGGTGTCACTGCTATAACCTTATCATTGGTGAGTTTAGAGCAAGTAAGGATATCATTTGTGATAAGATGAGCAAATGGTATGCATCTAGTGATGATACATTGGATGATGATGATGATGATGATAATGGTATGTGCAAAAAAAATGGACCAAAGATATCATCTAGTAGTGGATTTGTAATTAGCCCTTGGTTTGGGAGACTAACAAGCAGTCCTACATCTTCAAGAGTATCTTCTATTATAGTTAGAAATCTGAAAAGGCCAACTAATATGGATAAAGGAAAAAGTAAAGTTTTTGATGGTAATGATGCATATACAATCATATATTTCTTAATGGAGATTCTAGTGGTTTCAAAAGTCTAGATGATGAGTTTTGTATCCCTTTTGTTAGGACACCAGGTATGCAAAAATCACATGGCCATGTAATGGCTCCAATGAGTGATTTAGTGATATGCGGTTCGAGCAAGGCTAGATATCTTATCAAGAGATTTGGCTTGAAGGTTATGCAGTTCACCATTATACTTACATGATGGAAGTTATTGAGGATGTAGAGTGCATATATTTTGAGGAGTTTGTTGGTCATGCACATTGATGTAGCCATGGATGAGGAGACCGCTCCATTAGAGGCCAATGAAACTTGGGATTTAGTGTCATTACCTAAGGGCAAGAGTATAGGGCAAGCTTGGTTGCTAAAGGCTATTCTCAAACATATTGGATATATTATAAGGAGGCGTTTAGTCCAGGGTTGTCTCCATACGTAGTATGGATTGATTCGCATGGTACGATCCATATGCTAACGTACCGTATATATTCGTATGATTTAGTATGAAAAAATTGGTACTTTTTTGCCAAACCCGGGAGGGGGTTTAAGAGCCAAGAGGCCAAGGGATAGCTCATTTGCAACCATTGCAGTGAGAGAGAGAGAGGGCTGGAGAATTGGTAGAATATGAAGATGGTACAGTAGGCATCTCTTTGAATTTAGAATCTGATAATGTTGGCTAAGTACTGATGGGCGATGGTTCGACCATACAGGAAGGGGGTTCCGTAAAAGCAACGGGACCAACCATCACTTGAATGAAGACACCCAGAATGGAGCTTTTCTTAGCGGCCTACAATCAAAAGTTTGTTTGTGAATGATAAGGAAGGGATGCCCATCTAGTTTTTCAGGCTTGCCTTGTTTGTTGGGCGAATAAATGATAGGTTTGTTATTTAGACTTTAAACATCTATTCTATTATCTTTAGTCCAAAATAATCAAGTTAATTTTTTTCATACTATTATCGTACCGTACCTTATAAAATCTTAAGGTACCATTTAGTATCATATTTTATCATGACAACTATGGTTTAGTCTAGAGATGTGATCGCTTTGGCAGTAGTCGAAGGTTTGATTTTACATCAGATGGATGTAAAGAATGCCTTCTTGCAAGAAGAGGTGTACATTGAGCAATTGGTAGGTTAGAAGGATATGGAGCATCCCACATATTTGTGTAGGTTTTAGAAGGCATTGTATGGGCTTAAACAAACACTTAGAGCATAGTAGACAAGATCAAGAACTATCTTGTAACATTGGTTTTTATGTTTTAGATGCAAATCACTCACTTTACATGAGGAAGGATACCATAAGTTTGGTCTTTACCGCTATCTATGTCAATGATTTGACTATTACAAGTGACAATGAGAGAGATTGTTGATGTCAAGGGTCTTTTGGAGTTCAAATTTGAGATAAAAGACATGGATGAGCCTCAATACATTTTAGGCATTGAGGTCATTAGGTGTACTGATGGTATTTGATTGTTTCGAAGTCAGTATGGCTTGGATATGTTATCCAAGTATGGTAGGACAGAATGTATGCCTATGTCAATGCCATTGGAGTAGAATGTAAAGCTAAGTGCTAATATTGGAGGTGAGAGAGAAGACCCTAGTATTTTTAGATAGATAGTAGAGAGTCTAATTTGCAATGACTATCACAAGGCCAAACTTGTGAGTCAATTTATGTAGGTGCCTAACAAGCCTCATCTAGATGCGCATTTAGATGCATACTTAGGTATGTAAAGTCTGCTTTGTATGCGAAATTTTTTATGGGGCAAGCAAAGATGTGTAAGTTGTTGGGTACTTTTGGTAGTGGCTTCATGTTTACACTTGGAAGTGTTGTAGTTACTTGGAGCAGCAAGAAGCAATCTACAGTTGCTTTATCCGGTATAGATGCTGAGTACAGAGATGTTGCTATGGCAAGATGTTAGGTGGTATGATTGTAGAAGACATTGGGTGATTTGGAGGTTCCATTCCTTAATAATCCACAATTATAACCTCCAATGCAACAATTCTTGAGAAACATGCTGTTAAAACTTTTCCATGTTTCTTTATTTTTTGCCCATAGGCTTCCATTCTAACTATAGATTACTTTGCTGATCAGGAGTCAAAATAGAAGGCAACTAAATTTAGAGTAGCAAGATGCATCCCTTCGCCCTCTCTTTTCTTGTTCTATTGTTACCATCTTTGAGAAAAAAAATCTTTCTCAGAACTGGAAAATTAATGAAGCTAATTGGTTCTCAAGCTATGATCAGATTTCTATATCCTATGTGCACTTACATGCATCATGTTTGAATTTGTTAGAATGCTTATTGTCTCTTTTTAATTCACCACTTGGCATGTGTATTTCATTGAGATCACCTAAAAGTAGAGGTTGCTGGTAAGTCTATGCCGATGTAATTCAGTCTTGATAACATCTTCTTGTGGCTAGCTTGCTGAGAAGCCACTTCTTCAGTTCACACACTTCATTTAGGGTTTCACACTGACAATCCCAAAAAGGGTCGGTGTCTACATTTTGGCCACTTTTTCAGTGGGCGCCCACATAGTGGTGTGCCACCCTAGACACCTTATGCCTATAAATAGATAGTCACTTCATTCATTCACCACTCCTACCACTCTCTTTGTCATTCTTTACCCTTCCTCTATCACCACCACTTCCCTTCTCTCCCCAGCTCCTTCCATTGCCCTCACACACCTTCAGGAGAACATTGCAGTTCGTGGCTGCCTTCAACCTTCCTCTTTTGCTTTAGGTCCCCTGTTCGAGCATCAAGCCTTGCGTTTAGAGCATCTTTCACTTGGCATCACCATCATTTGCTTGGTGTTAGCACCCTTTTCCTTCACGTTACACCTTCACTTGTATTTTTTAGTATGGAGATCTTCTCCTTACCTGGTGTCATAATCTCCAGCTTGGCATAAGCATCCTAGCCTCTGGTGACAGTCTCTATTACTAAGTGTCTGTGATTTCATCACTTGTCTATCATCAGGGCTGATGGGACTTGCATTTTTGCAGCCTAGCTTCTCCTCCATCACCTGGCTTCATTTGTCTATCATAGGGGTTGCTAGGACTTGTGTTTTTGCAACTTGACTTCTTGTCCATCACTTGGTGTTACTCGTCTGTCACACACAGAGGTTGTTGGGACGTGGGTTTTTGAAGTGAGGCTCATCCTCCATTTGGCATCATCATTATCCACCTGGTATCAATATTTGGATTGCTCTTCTTGCATTTGGAGCTCTGACATTCTGGGATTTGTGTTTTGCTGCCTAGGTTACTCCTCGGCATCAGAGGATTGAAGTTCGCTCCTTCGATAGCTGGTGATCATCTTTCATATCTCCGATGGCATTAGAGGATTGTAGTTCACTCCCTCAACAGCTGTTCTTCACCTTCCAGTGATTACTTTTATAGCCCACTGCTCGGAGAACTGCTTTTCACTCCCTTCATTGTGTAGATTTTCCATAGGTGCTACTGCTTGATTCGGACAAGATAGTGCAACTATTTTCTAAGCTTTGGCTGCGCTGTATCAGCTTTTTTTCTCATAGCATGATTTAGTGCATCATCACCGTGTTCTTTTTGTGTTGCTGAGTTTCTCCTCTCTCTTAATGTTTGTCGTACACACCATGCATTACTCTCCACAAACCCTACTGTCTCTCTGCACTGTCGCTTATTTTGACATAGTATCAGAGTATACTTGTTATTTTTGACATGGTATTAGAGTGTAGGAGCTCAGAGAGCTAAAGACCCTGTTTATCAAAGAAGGCAAAGACAAGTTGCGGGTTTGGCATCATCTACTGATCTCCCCCTTTATTTTTGTTGCATCACCAGGAGATAGAGATACCCTTCTCTTCCTCTTCCACTCACCCTTTTACAGGTTGACACTTTGGTTCCATGACTTCTCCACAGGCAGATGGATCGATCACTGGGTTTTTCTCTTCTAGCATCATTGGAACTCCCATTGTTGCTTGTTGACATGGAACTTTGCTTCCTAACCCGCCGGAGTATATGCGTCTAGCCCTAGGCACTCATTGCGCTACCTCTCCCTTCTGGGCCACAGAGTTTATTCTGCACTAGATTTCAGATTTTTATGCTCAAGGCAATAAGATGCATCTGATGCGCACTAAGCCCTTTCGAGCCACAAGAGGATCGATTGGTACCATGGCCTCCTTGCGATTGCTGCAATGTGCTACAGAGGTTGCTTGTATTTCTTCTAGGGTTTCAGGAATGCCACCTCGACAACCTGCGGCTCTATAGTGTGCTCCCCCAAGAGATACTGATTGTTGGATACTGTCCCCTCTGTAGTCTGCTCCTTCGAGAGACAGTGATTGTTTGACACCTTCTATTACTTTGGCTCTATAGTCCGCTCCATTGAGAGAGAGCGATTGTTGCCCACCCTTGGCTTTGCATGAGCCTTACCTTTTCCCACCCTTGACTACCCAGGTTTGAGAGGCCACCTTTGGGCGTTTGACCTCCCAGATACCTTCGGCACGACCGGTGGCACTTCTTTCGTCATTAGATGATTCGGAGTCTGTGATCCATGAGTTTTTAGATTCCCTATCTCTCACAAAGGGGGATGTACTCTCTTCTCTTTGCCATTAAGAGGGGGCTTCTACTTGTTCGGCTCAGAGAGGGCCCTTGCATCTCCACCCTTAGCGGGGCACCTCCTCATCGCGAAGTTTGTTACTCACCATTTACTATTTTCAGATGGTTGTTCTCGAGCAGTCATTTCTCCTACTGATACCCAGGATCTTCAACGACCACCTAGATCAGGGCATTGGAGATCTATTTGCGACTTGGTGACGAGGCCTTCAAATTCCTTCTAGCATGGAGTTACGGAGCTAGTGGCTTCTCTCACAAGGTGGAGTCAGGTTTTATAGTTCATCCTGTCTAGTGTTCCTTACTACAGGTTACCTTTTAGGTGGAGATCTTGGATCTCTAGGATCCTCTTCTTCTTTATCATATCTCTCTTCACTCCTCTTTCTTCATTCCTTTTTGGGCCTAAGAGGGTGTGTTGAGGAACCACTTTTTCAATTTACACACTTCATTTAGGGTTTTGCATTGATAGCCCCAAAAAGGGCTAGTGTCCACATTTTGGCTAGTTTTTTAGTGAGTGTCCACACAGTAGTGTGCCACCCTAGACACCTTAAGGCTATAAATAGGCAGTAATTTCATTCATTTACCACTCCTACCACTCCCTTCAATCATTCTTCACCCCTCTTCCTCCGTCACTACCACTTCCCTTATCTCCCTAGCCTCTTCCACTACCCTCATAGACATCTTCCACCTGGCGTCACCATCATCTGCTTGGCATCAACACCCTTTTCCATGAGGCTTCAACTTCACTTGCGTTTTTCAATGTGGAGATCTTCTCCTTGCATGGCGTTATCATCTCTAGCTTGGTGTTAGCATCCTAGTCTCTAGTGACAGTCTCCATCACCGAGTGTCAGTGATTTCATTACTCATCTATCACAGGGGCTGATGGGACTTGCATTTTTGCAACCTAACTTTCCCTCCATTTGCTGGCATCATTCGTCTATATCACAGGGGCTACTGGGACTTGTGTTTTTGTAGCTTGGCTTCTCCTCCATCGCTTGGCGTCACTCATTTGTCACAGAGGTTGTTGGGACCTATGTTTTTGTAGCTAGGCTCGTCCTCCATCATCTAGCGTCATCATTATCCACCTAGCATCAACATCTAGGTTCCTCTCCTTGCATTTGATAGCTTCGACATTCTGGGATTTGCGTTTTGCTGCCCAGGTCACTCCCCAATTCCCTAGCATCAGAGTACTATGGTTCGTCCCCTTGACAGTTGGTGATCATATTCCACATCTTGAACGGCATGAGAGGACTGCAGTTGGCTCCCTCGACAGCTATCCTTCACCTTCTAGTAATTACTTCAATAGCCCAATGCCCAAAGGACTACATTTTGCTCTCTTCATTGTGCAGATTTCCCATAGGTGCTGCCACCTGATTTAGATAGGATAGTGCAGTTATATTCTGAGCTTGAGCTCCACTGTATCAGCTTTTTTTCTCATAGCATGATTCATGTTAGAAGTGATGCAGCAATGGAAGCATAAACAACATGCTGAAATAAACTGCTAAAACACAAGACAAGAGAAAGAATAAACACAAATACAGATGAGAACTTAGATGTATGCCCAAGAAACGGAATCCATATCGAACACAATACAGCAGCATACAACAGTGAGTCACTGGCTGTGTGGGCACCCTGGCACTGGCTCCTCTCTCCTCAGAAGAATCCACAAATGATGGTTGAAGTATTGAAGAGGAGCAGGAGCCCGACAATATATAGGCATAAAATGGGGGAAGCATTAAATGCAGTCGGCTAGCATTTAATGTTGAATGGCCAGCATTAAATGCTCCCTAGCCCTAAAAAAGGGCACCAGAAAATGCCAATAAAAATACTACAAAAATGCTGTAGCCTCTGCAACACAGACTCACCCTGAGCTGACTAATCTGCTAACACCCTCTCTCAGATCAGGGGTGATCTGATACAATACAATAGTACAATGATGGGGTATCATAAACTATACAACATAGAACCACCAGAAGAACCATGGATATCCAAGCAGTGAGTGGCCAGCCCACCACCAAGATGCCTCGAAGAGTATCTGACGTCGATGTTGATCATAATAGCACCACCTGACAATAGAGAAGAATCATAGCAACTCTCTGTGTTATGTCACCTATGTCACTCAACATACAAGACCAATCTGCCAAAGATGTCTCTGAACATGTGACCATGGAATCCCCGCCTTCGGCCAAAACCGCCAAAGTGCCCCCTCATGTGGGCTCCAGACGAAAGCCTCTCGCTCTCTGTCAAGTAGCCAGCCCATCATGAACCTGGATGCCAATTCTAGTTCCAGGATTTGTACTTGCCAGACTTTGGGCGATGCGTCAGGGATGTTCCCTCTCTGGATCCTATGCATCTGCATAGACATATAGATGAGGAACGGCTACCCCATCTCACCACCCTCTCATACTCTCTCTCTGGCATTGGAGAGTCGTGAGGGATGTCCGTATCACCACCACTAGAAAGCATTGAGGAAGGGGCCACTAAGCCCTTCCCTTGATCCGAAGAAGAGGATCCCTTCCGCGCCTTGGAGTTCGCCTTGGCTGGAGGATCGGGATCGGAATCTGAGGCAGAGGATGACTCGTTAGAGGAGTCTGCATCCCGCTTCGTCTTCTGCTTCTTGTTCTTCTTGGAAGCCATTAACTCTTTGCAGTCCTTTTGTAAATGACTTTTCTTGCCACAGTGGTAACACTGGGCTTTCAACTTCTTCATCTTTGAACCCCTCTCTGAAGCTGTAAGAGCCTCGCCTGAACCTCCATAATGTGACGGAAGCCTCCCTTGTAGTTGCAAAGTAGCCTCATGCTCAAGTAGCATGGAGGACATGTGAAGAAAACTGATAGGAGTCGTAGATGTTTGCGCCCGTAAAGCATTCGCCACGCCATCAAACTCCCGAGGAAGCTTGTAGAGTACCGTACCAACAAGATGTGCCTCCGATAGAGCAGACTGCATAGTACGAAGCTGGTCTTGGAGTTGGGTAACACGAAGTAGGAAGGATTGAATCGTATCTTTGGATTCAAACTTCGGTTGTGCTGGAGCTGGCCATAGAGAGTAACGGCCCTCATGGTGGAAGGAGCCTCGTACATCAACTGTAACTTCGACCATACATTTGAAGCTGTTGTACAGGAGGTGTCCGCCAGTAGGACTTCTTTGGAAATACATCGAAGTAAGGCTGAATAAGCACGGGCATCATCCAAATCCCATGTAAGCACTGTCTCCTCATGGTTGTCTTCATTAAAATCAGATGGAACTGGAGAAGGTGGTCGAGGATGTGCCACAGCTCCGTTAACCACATACCATAACCGCTTCTAAATAAACCAAGCCTTCATCACCGCACTCCACGTGTAATAATCAGGTCCATGGAGCTTGTCATCAGTGGATGTGCATGGAGGAGTCATCTGGAGAGGATGTAGAAAAGAAGTAGAGAAAAGAAGGGATGGGGAGAGGGAACACAACCAAACCATGAGCATAGACTACAAAAAACAAGAGTTCACATACAGTATAACCCAAAAGCTGATCAAAAGAAGCCAAAATTTGCTGCACAAAGTAAAAAAATCAGTCAAAAACAGCAAAAACGGCCTGATGATGTAAGCACCCAGCCAGGAGGAGATGCAAAAATACCAAAATGCAGGCTGAAATGAAGGTGCAAGCTGTACGGATGCTGACTGCAGCAAAAAACGCAGGCAAAACTCGGCGCCTGATTGGAGCAGCAGCTGCCTGATCAGCAAGAGGGAAAACAATCCTGAAATCAGCAATAAAAACACAGCAGAAACACAAAACCTGAAAACTGATACCATGTTAGAAGTGGTGCAGCAATGGAAACATAAACAACATGCTGAAATTAATTGCTGAAACACAAGACAAGAGAAAGAGTAAACACAAATATAGATGAGAACTCAGATGTATGCCCGGGAAACGGAATCCATATCGAACACGAGACAGTAGCATACAACAGTGAGTCACTGGCTGTGTAGGCACCCTGGCACCGGCTTCTCTCTCCTCAGAAGAATCTACAAATGATGGCTGAAGTACTGAAGAGGAGTAGGAGCCTGGCAATATATAGGCATAAAATGGGGTGAGCATTAAATGAAGTCGGCCAGCATTAAATGCTCCCTAGCCCTATAAAAGGGCACCAGAAAATGCCAGTAAAAATACTATAAAAATGCTGTAGCCTTTGCAGTACAGACTCAATCTGAGCTGACTAATCTGCTAACAGATTCAGTGCATCATCACCGTGTTCTTCTTGTGTTTCTGAGTTTCTTCTCTCTCAATGTTTGCCATACACACTATGTTACTCCCTGCAAACCCTACTATCTCTTTGCACTGTAACTTATTTTGACACGGTATTAGAGCATACTTGTTATTTTTGACATGTTATCAGAGCATACCTGTAATTTTTGATATAGCTGAGTGCCGATAGTTAATTAAAAGGATTAGTGCTACATGTAACATACATCTTAGGGCCTTGAAATTTGTCCTATGTTTTTTAGTACAAATAAAAAACGGTAAAATTCTTGCCACTTGTACATGTTACAAGCTTGGTATAAAAATGGGCTCTTCACAATTCAAGCTGTTCCATGGAGGGCCAGCTCTAAGGCAGTAAATATCTTGCAAAGACAATTCATAATTAAAAAGTCACACACTGCACATGAGGGCAGGCTCAATGATGACCCCAACAGGATTGTCTTACCTTGCTTTTGTTCAGCTTTCTTACTTTCTCACGTGATTGAAGCAGTCAACTCTTCACAAATGCATGGACTCAGGAGTCAATTGACATATGATCAAATTGGTACTACACATGCCATTAGTCTTCAATAATTAGTAAGATGTCATGGCACCCATGTCATGTAATATAGATATCAATAATGCCACAAATTGACCTCTACATAAAACCCTTATCAGTACAATATTTACAACAATGAGGTGTGCCACTTACATGCACTATTATTCGGGCATACCTTTTGTGACTCATGAATTGGTTATATTGTTAAATGCTTAAACCTTACACAAAACTGGCATCTTTGATGGCATTCATGTAGAACATTGAAGCAGATGTTGAGTTATTTATGCATGGAATGAAATGTTGGACTGACTGAGTCAATAACATCAAAGGATTCACATTTAAGCTTTTTTGTTGCACGATCATCGAGAGCTTTGGGTTATTGATGAGTAAAAGCCAAATTTCTAATCAACAAGGTCTGTTTGGCCCTTTGATACATGTTTGAGTGCTGCTCATGTCTAGCTTGCAGCTAAGTTGGGAAGAGATGGAACCAAGTTAAGCTTGATACTCATTTGAGTGCAGTGAGAGAGTCTTGCACAATGTGTGGAGGAGGCAAGGTAGTAGGTGTAACTCATCCACTCAGTATATAGATACTGTCAGGTGCACAACTGGTCTATAAGGCATTTATAACTCTATGCTTATCAGAGTCAGGAAGGCAGCTTGAAGGCCATGACGAGATTTTGAAGTGCCAAACAGGCATCTTGAAGGGCATGATAATAGAATACTTATGAGTTTATGTTCCATTTTATTAATAAAGTAGCTCCTTACTCTTTCCAGTTTCTAGTTTCAAACATTCCCTTTTGAAAATTCGCTATTTGAACTTGGATTGTTTTAGGCTTGCAATTCAGTTTCAAAAGCAGAAAAACCAAGAGTTCCTTGATACCATTTAGAAATTTGAGCTTTCAAACAGCCCCCTTCAAAAATCAAGCTACATGAGCTTTTCTTTTAATGCAGTCTTCAAATGCTAAAACTGCATTATTAATTGGTAACTTAAGAGTTTGTTTTCCTTGGAGGGTGGCAAACATCATGTGTGACCTGGTATAAGTGCTTGAGTAATGTATTTTGGTAATACAGGTTCTGCTGCATTTGATATGGACTATGCAAGGTGGGTTGATGAACAAAACAGGCACACCTCAGAGCTAAGATCTGCCTTGGCAGCTCATGTGAGTGATAATGACTTGCGTGTCCTGGTGGATCATGGGGTAGCTCATTATGATGAGCTTTTCCGGCTCAAAAGTACAGCCATCAAAGCAGATGTCTTCCATATTGTTTCTGGGATTTGGAAGACACCTGCAGAACGCTGCTTTATGTGGATGGGAGGTTTTCGTCCCTCAGAACTTCTAAAGGTTTCTCCCTCTTTTCCTTCTTTTGTGAAGACTGTTCAATTAAAGAAAATCACATGGACAGGGGCTTATGGGCTAGCGGATGAAAACCATGTAGAGAGCTTAAAAAACTGCCTAGTAGGACACATGGCTCCTTCTCACAAGCACATGCACCTGAGTGTGCATGTGTGCACTCAGACACGCATGCACACATGCACACATGCATCCACACCCAACCACTGACCCACCCGTTTGTCCCAGACTGCAGAACTGTTGTGTTTCTGATCAGTTTTCTAAATTCAGAACATGTTTTGTCTAATGAAAATAATCTAATGAATTTGTCGGCATCATTTGGGCAGATTCTTGTTCCACAACTAGAACCCCTAGCAGAGGAACAGCTTTTAGCTGTTTGTAAGTTGCAACAGTCTTCCCAACAGGCAGAAGATGCACTTTCTCAAAGCATGGAGGCTCTGCAGCATAATCTTGCAGAAACATTGTCGGCTAACTGCTTGGAAACTCCAAATGTTGCGAATTATATGGGTCAGATGGCCATAGCTATGGGAAAATTGAGCACATTGGAGAACTTTGTGCGGCAGGTATGTGCGCACACATGCACCAAGCTTGCTTTCTGTGTGCAAAATGGCATGGGTGGGATGTAGCCAAACAGCTAAATTATATGCTCTACCAATGCTAATGACCTGTTGTGAAGATGGGCCATGGTAAAGTAAATCCACTTGGGTGGAAGCCTGCTGGCTATGGCTATAATTCTCTAAGTAATTGTCATATTCAGCTTCAAGTATTTGTTCTTTCTTTTCTCTCTAATGATAAGTCTCGAAGATAAGCAAATATTATAATTGCAAGCTGCGTTGTTTGGGGTGTTTGCAGTAAACATCTTGTACAACGTAGAATGCTCGCAATTATGATATTTGCTTATTGCTATGTGGGTCGCCTTATACATCTAGACTGAGTGACATGGTGGTTTCAAGCAGATTGAACAGGTTTTTTGGTTTGAAATTGTCTTTCCACTCCACATCATCTCTTTCCTCTCTGTCAAACATCTGAAGCTGCAAGGAATTGTGTTGTTGGCAGGCTGATAATCTACGACAACAGGCACTCCAGCAGATGCATCGTATTCTGACGACACGACAGGCAGGTCGAGGTTTGCTTGCCATGGGAGACTACTTTTCGCGCCTGCGCGCATTGAGCTCCCTGTGGATAGCTCGACCTCGTGAAAGTTGAGTCCGGAGTGCTCTAGGGCTGCAAACCTGTGGAAAGCTGTCTTCATGCAATACCTCTTAACATCAGCTAGTTTTTAGTGTCCCATCTACAGTTCACACAGAAATGAGATCTAGGCAGGAAAGGGTATTACTGTACTTGTAAATTGATAAGCACTTAGTCAGATTTGGGAAAGCAAAACTGGGAAAATATCAAATAAATCCCTTTTAAACTTGCAGGTGGTTTTGAAGCAGTTTTCCATTGTTGTGTTTGTGCTGGTGGCCGGTGAATTATATATCTTGTATGAGATTGTATACCATGATCATTACACCAATTTTGGATTGAGAGCTGGCTGAGGAATTGCTGTGTTAAATGCGCGGACCTAATGTAGAAATTAGGTAATTAGAATAGCACGGCGTTTTACATGTGGCGTGTAATCGAGATTTTTTTTGCAAGACTTGTCCGTGGGAGTGGTGGTTAGGCACACTCGCGAAAAACCAAGGTTTAGTGTCAAGTGAATTGCAAAAACTTGAAGAAAACCCTGAGGTTTTTGTAGAGCAGCTTTTAAGATTGATAAATATGAGGTTTATTTCAGTCACAATTTTGTGAAATGCCGATAGTAGCCTTACTAAGAAGCCCACAAAATTCGAAGTCGGAGGTTTTTGTACGAGTTCTCAAAAAACTTTTTCATGAATGAACACTAGGACAAGTCATAAGTTGTTAGGGTAAAATGGGGTTTTTTGAGGCTGGTGCAATGATCTACTGGAGGGCGGTTAATGAATGCAATCCTCATCATATCTTGCCATTGGTGTCTTTACCTTGTTATACTGCTATCCAAGTTTGTTATTTGCTGCGTTCAGTGCTCTCATAACAATAACAATTCTATCCGTTTGAGTAGACAACCTATTGCCATTACATTATCCAAGCTTGTATTAGATGTCTCATCAAGGGATTGCAAGGGCATCATGCATGTCAAACCATATGTGAAATAGCTTTTGACTATATAATGTATATAGTTCAAGTGGATTGATGGAGTCAACACAAATAGGCCTATATATCATTGTTGCAAAATGGAAACAAATTGCAAAGATACACAAGTTCTTACCTATATATCATGATCTTTAAAGTGGCCTAATGCTCAAGATTTTAGATGGCCTTTCTAATCGTATCTATTATACACCAAAGTGTCTTGTCATTTGATTGTTACATATAGATAACAAGCAACTTGAAAACATTGTTAGTTTTTGAAGACCAATTGTCATGCTTCATTGATTAAATCCACTTGTTTGGATGTTCACACAAGATGCTTTTAATCGCTAGCATATATAAAAGTATCCATACCATATAATATCTCTTCAAATTCTAATAAGAGGATTCAATTTCTTGCAATGCAAGCCAAGTCCTAATGCTTGATGAGAGAAATGTATCTAGCTGATTTCCTTAAACGCATTAATAGATTTAATGCTATAACAATTTCGAGTAAGCTATTTTTAAATTATATGGTGACTTAAAAGAACAAGAATTGCTCTACTTGGTTCCAATTACTCACATCTTATTGTCTTAAAAAAAAAAACCTTGAAGGATAGGATTAAAAATCTTGAAGGATAGGATGTTGTAGTAGAGCCGCACAATTGAGGGGACTTGATTAGAGACTTGTAATGCACATAACCCCCTACAAGACTGAGTTGCCACTTGTTGACACATGTCTTATTGCTTGCAACCTCCATGAGAAAGTCCTCGTCTCAAGCTTCAAGAGGTCAAATCCTTGAATTTGAATGCCTTGTGATGACATTGTAGATGTATTTACTTTGTTTGGAAACTTTGGGTAGTATTTGAGAGTTTTTACGTGCACATGGACACACACACACACACGTGTGTGCACACAAATAGGGGAGGTAATTAGGACTATAAATATGGTTATATATAGGAGCAATGGAATGAAGGGGTATTATCAATAATATGAAGAAAATGGATTTTGCTAGGCAAGGAGAGGGGTAGATTGATTCATGGGTGGTAACTAGAAGGGTTGTCCATGGATACAATCTATCTCTAGAGGGATTGCGTGAACATAGCCTATTTCTCCCTTCCTCACTCTCACCCTTCCTACATGAGACATTCTATTGGTTATCAATCTAGATAAGTTGTCTCTCGGAGCTCATAAAAATTATAAACAAATGTATATCAAACTTATGTTGTGGAACTTTGTTAGAGTTGTGGGCTCATGCTTGAGTAGAGTCCATCACTCCAAGTGAGAGAGATGATGGGATATGTGGAAGATTTTGATTGATTTTTCAAGCTTGATTGACCTTGCCTGTTACCTTGCTTATCGGAGTTTTTCAAAATGGTTTGTAAGGTAGCATGGGTTGAAATGGTCTCATACTTGAAATGTCTCATGTGATTATACATAGCCTCATGTGAACAAAAGCTACCCACCCTCCTTGTTGGGCGAATTCTTTTCTTCTCCACAACTTTTTATCCTCTCACTCTCACTCTTACTTACTCACTCTTCTCATAGCATGCTTGGCAATGTGAGGGAGTGAGAGGTAGAATCTTATATCATTTTATCTTTGTTCTATATAACATTTACAACCATTGAGAGGTATCCACACGAAAATGGAAATGTTTTAGAATCATAGCAACAAGTAGTGTATTACATTCTTTCTACTTACAAAGATTGAGATGTCCTCATCTTGACAGGAATTGGGGGTATTATTTTATAAGAGCTCGTATGATATCTGTTGTTGAGAAATCAAATGATGTATGCCTAGAAGAGGCTTTGTATAAGAGAGATGACAAAAGTTGTATGCTCCAGAAGAGATGTCCAAAATCCCATGAGCACAGAGAGGAAGAGTGGTACTATCCAAAAAGGCTATATAAGCATGTACTTGACACTCATTTCAATGTAACGGCACTATCAATTTGATTCACTCAAGATTGTGTTTATGAGTCCAAGCTAATCTATCTTGGAACCTAATTCACTTGAGTTACAATCTCTCATTTTTGATAATGTATCGTGTGTTTGATTTGCATCCAGCATAGCTAACTAGCTCTAGATCCGTGTTTCTCAACAACATCTTCCTCTTAAAGCTCTTTCCATTGGACTAGGAATTCATATAGTATATAAACTCTTAAGAAACTTTACCCTACTGTCTAGAACTCTGTTAGGTTGCATCTCTAATAATCCTTGTGTATTTGTTACAATTTTCTCATAATCTAGAATGTGTATGGGATTGGGTGCATAGGATTTTAACAAGTTCATAATGAATTACAAAATGAATTTTGAGATGGTTGGGGAGCTTTGAGTTTGTAAGGTTGGTTACTTAGGATGTTGTCATGTGTTGTTTTAATATGCAAAAAATGTAAATGTAGCTTTTCAACCACAATAAGGTCTTATTATCTTGATTGTGTAATACACAATAAAGATTTAATTGGGGGGCCACCTTATGCATTGCAATGGTAGATAAATAGAGCTACACATCTACTTACAAGGTTGTTAGAAAGGTATGATATCATGAGCCTCCTAACATAGTTTTAAACATGGACTCATCGTAATGGTTTATGGCAAACTAGTCAATGCCATTATCTATGAGCATATGCAAATTTTTAGGAGTTGACTAGCACAAGACGTTCTATACATTTTCCCATGGGGAAAAAGGGGCACTTTTAGCCACCACGGCTGGGATTATAATACCTTCCTTGTCATGGCATTCATATCAAAGTGACCATCTATGATCCCTTAGTGTGCTTATTGTAGCATATCCTCAATTTTATGCTCACATATGCATCTTTGAAGAAGATCATCCTACCCTAACATATCTAGTTGACCAACGATCATTTGGTAGAGTCAAGCCTTGATTAGCAAATGATTGGATTGTGCCTTTTCGATTGGTTGCTCTCTCAATCCATTTTGTAAGATATATACAATATTATTCACACAATCGGTGTTAAGTTTGCATTGAATAGTTGAGCCTCTTATTATATTCTAAATAGGTGAGCATCAAGGAGGTTATCATCAATCCCAATTTCTTTCTCTCCACTCATTATGTGTAATATGTGATAAAAAATAAAATGTTTCTTTCCTTTCTTCATGACCAGAGAGAAGTCAAATTCTAATAGGAGTAAGAGCCATCTAGTGATTCTTCTTTTAGTGTATGGTTTATGTACCAAGTATAGAAGCACTCGATGGTTTAAAAAAAGGTGAATGGTGTGGCCAAAAGATAGTCATGAAACTTTCTATTATTGAATAATCCATTTATGCCTCAGTGAGTTGTGTTTGGTGAGACTCACAAGGAAGTTCCTCTTGTGTTCACTAGGTTAGCACAATACCACTCCCGTTGTAATCTTGGATGAATCAATGTGTACATGGAAAGTCGCTATCCAATTTGGGCCTTGTAAGATAGGTTCAATCATTAGATTCTTTTCAAGTACTTCATAGAAATCTTAATATTCATAAGTTCATTCCTAGGTAACAAGAAGCTTATAAGATGGTATTGCTATTATAATGCAATTTAGTATGAAGCACCGATAATACCCTTGCTAGTATTGATGGGAATGCTGTTCTCGGATACCAGATGGCCTAAAATAATGTCCTGCTTACTTTCACATTAGCATTTCAAGGGATTAAACCTTCTAGCTTGAGAGGGCATTGGGTTAACCAAGATCTTATCTATTGTTATATCATCAAAGTTGTAGTCAATAAAGTCGTTATCTGATTCATCTTTAGTCTCATCCTCCATCAATGCTTCTTCTTCTAGTTCACTTTTCTCTTCATCATTGGCACCTTACACTCCCATTAGGGATATGAAGAGGCCATTTCAATAACTGAATAAAACTTGGTGAAGGTTCATTCACAATGTTGTAGTCAATAAAGTCGTTATTTGATTCATCTTTACTCTCATCCTCCATCAATGCTTCTTCTAGTTCAATTTTCTCTTCATCATTGACATCTTGCTCTCCCATTAGGGATATGAAGAGGTCACTTCGGCAACAATCAAATAAGACTTGGTGGAGGTTCAACCATTGCTGATTGGCACTATTCTTAGTTTCGCAAATATCTATATGTTAGCTTTAGGTTTACCTCAGAACCAAGGTTGCCATTGGCTTAATAACTTACATACTTCAAGCCTGTTAGATAGGGTGAGACAACCCTTGGTTTGATTAAATAACATTGAGTCAGGAGCCATCATGAAGAGAGGCATTGATGAGAGGGACTCCATGTGAGGCTCGACCATCTATGTTGTGGGTTGTTGCTATTCATGAGGGGTTGGTTTTCACTCTTTGAGGTGTTTGTCTCTACTACATCTCTGCTATGGGGGGCACATTTAAATAAGCTTCTTTTTGGGAGATATAGTCTGTCATACTCTACTCTTCTTGTTGCTTAATATTGTCCATTAGTGAAACAATGAGGTTATCATTGTACCTGGCCTCTACAAAGCACTTAATGAAGTGATCCTCAAGCAATGTGACTCTAAAGCTTTTCTAGCGGCACCAAGCTTGGCAAGTGATGTTTGACTTGTTTTTTTCATAGGCATAATCTGAATGCATGTGCCTGTTTGGCGTCATCCATGAGTTGTTCCCCTCCACAGACTTACTTGAATTGTTCAATGAAGTTGTTAAGGTTATCCCTAGCTCTATATTTATCCATCTATTTGGCCGCTAGAAGAATCTTTGCTTGATCCCTCATTCCTAATGTATTCTCAAATTCAATCAAGAAAGTTTGAGCTACGTGGGTTCCTACTTGCAGTATGTTGTTGTGATCAAACAAACATCACTACACATGATCTAACAATGAATCTTGTGAGGACCTTGTAGCTCTTGCATTCAATAACATCCTTTGAATGCGCCTTGTCTTGTGTCATCATTGATGTTCATAAGTTATTGGAGTTTTCACAAGAAGCATTCCCTCATGTTATGGGGTCAAAATCCAATCATTGATGTTCATTAGTTATTGGAGTTTTCGCAAGAAGCGTTCCCTCCTATTATGGGGTCAAAATCCAATCATTGCACGATAAGTTATAGAAATTGATGTCAAATTTAGTACCGATGAAAATTAATATAAAAAAGGAATGTGAATATTAGACAATGGAAAGGAGCACTAGTCAAAGAACTTCCATCAAGGGACTAGTAGAACCCCTACTTCTCGTTATGCTAGCAGCAGATTATACTCTTTCAAATGATTGATACAAAGGAAGTTAAGTAGAGTCTAAATTGAGGTTCTTTCTAAGATTTAGATCCAAGGATATTAGGCTCACAACATTAAATTTAAGTGGGCATTGAATTCCTTTTAAAGATAGAGACATGAGTTAACTCTATCAAGTTTCCATCTAAGTAAAAGAGCGTATAGTTGATCCCATCTAGACTAGAGAGAGCCTTGATGTGGCCTATAAGTCTTCTTATTTAGCTATTAAATAGGCTATCCTTTTCCCTTCAAATATCCAAGAAGTTAGATTAAGTGGATAGACCAATATGGTGGAGATGTATAGCAACCACACATGTACAAGGGACTCCTTCCCTAGATCTGCATGGTAGAGAGGCTCTATGTAGCCTTGCAAACAATGAATGTTAAACATAAGGTTATTGAAGAAGAGTTGTGACTCAAAAGGACATTGATGATCTTTAAATTTGTCATGAAGTGAACTAGGAGAGAGAAGAACAGGAGAGATAAAGTCTATTCTAGGAGAGAGAAAGAGTGCAAGAAGAGAGAGAAGAAGAAATAAGTGTGAGAAACACTAGACAAAGAGAGAGAAAACACAAAAAATGGAAGATGACAGCCATGAAAGCTGCGAGGAGAGAGATGAATCAAGAAAAGACTTGTACTATGTCAAAACTGGTACAAAATGATTACTACCTTCACCTTTTATACCTCCACCCTATGTACCCTATTTCCCATCCCCACTCAAAATAAGTTTTTTTCCTAAAAAATATTATTAGATTATTTACAGTGGTTGAATGTAAAGGGAATCAAAGTACTACTTCATTACAAGTGGCTATTAAAAAAATAGAGAAATCACTAATATGTACTAAAATGGATGAAATCAAAAGTGAAAAGCCAAACAGACCATATGGATATCCATTCTAAATGATAAAACTGAGATCTAGACCACCATAACTCCAAGAAAATACACCTACAAACAATAGACAGCTTGCTCTCTACTACATACATTACTATAGTAAAACTAAGATATCTTTTGATGGCCATATCCAAATCAAGCATGCCAACAGTTAAAAGAAAGATCATTGGACATAATTTCAGCCCATATAGGTGTTGCTCCTTTATAATCAAATCAAAATTAAAACTGTGGCAAAATAGTAAGCTATCTACAAACTATCTGTAGTAGAACAAGGGATAAAATGACTACTTTCAACCAATTAAACCTTTCAAAGATAAATATTTTGATCCCAATATAGATGTTGGCCTAATGAAAGTGTAAAATCCATCCCATAACCTCCTAGATCAAAAGGTATACCATCATAATAATGATCAAGAGTAAGAAAAATCTAATCAAACTCATAATCTTGACCACTCAAGACAAATGGATAGGAAGAAAGATCCCCATAATCACAACCATAACCATGTCCATCATCCATGAAATCATAACTATCATGAATCTCATGTATATTCTCATTATCAGCATACCAATCATCATAGTCATTATCAAAGTCTTCATAACCATACCGCTCTTCTTCTAGTTGATGTAGACATTGATTGAGTGTGACCTGATGCATTTCCTCAACTAATCCATCATAAGTATGAAAAAAACTTCAGAGTCTTTATTTCCACCGTGCTCATATCCTTCCACAAATGGTCCATAAAGTTGCTCACTTACTAAGTGATCTTCATATACATTGTCTTCTTCTAGATGATTCTCTTACTGATCATATTGACCTTCTTTATATGGTTGATCTTCATCTTCTTCATCTTTCTCATTGGCCTCTTATTGTTCCTCTTTCCCATCATAAAATCCGTTGTCCACTTTAGCATCATCATTAACTTGAAGAAACAAATAATTCAATATTGCATTCAATTGATTCCCATTGGCATGTTGTCAAAGATCAACGAAATAATCCTCCTCATCATGGCTTTGTACAAAGTATGCTTGCTATCCATGGTTGTCCATTTAGACATTACCAACATCATAATGCTCCAAAGAAGTGACCATATGTTGTAGAGTAGGCTGAACATTACTCTTGAAGTGATTGCACCAAGTAGCAATCAATGCAAGCATTTTCTTTTTCCATTCAGTGTGCTCTAGCAAAAGATTTATAGCCATCTCCACATAAGCACAAAGATCCTCATAGTAGATACAAAGTTGAATCAAGATGAAAGTAGCATATTCCCCTATCTTGGTAGAATATTTTCCTAGAAGTTTGACCATTGAAAGCATACCTACATCCAACATTTCCCATGCTAGTTGTCCTTCCAATGAAGCTCATGATGACCGCTTCCTAATAACTAATGGAGGTGTATGAACTATCATGGCTTATTGATTAGCATAAATCTTAGCAAAGAGAGTGGAAAGAAATACCATTACATATTCTAACAGTTGCTGAGACGACTCATTAAACAATGATACAAACCAATGTAATACATCCTTGCTTTGAAGAACCTGTAGAAGAGTAGTGCCATTGCTGCAAAAATACTTCATTGATGCCACAAATCAGCTTGAACCTTTAGTTTGTCCATGGTTAATAATCTCAACAACTTTCTTTTAGCTTCCACATTATATCTACATCCTTGTAAGACAATATTATCATAAATATTGATAAAAACCTACATTACACCTTGCTAAACCAAATGGGAAGTATGCAGTTTTAATTGATGGATAAGTACTTGCTCAATCAAACTAACATCTACCACCTTTAATGACATTTTAGATTCATCATAAGTCATGAATGCATGTGCCAAAGTACTCATAATGTCTACCACAGGCATATCCATCCTAATAGAACTAATATCTTTGATAAGTCTCACAATACTATGTTTTCTTGCTTATGGAGAGTGTAGTCATGTAGTACCTATAGTTACTAAATTAGCAATAACTTTTGATTGAAAGCTTTGATTGTCAAAATTCTCAATTCAAATCAAAGTTAACACTTGTCTTTTCAAAGAAAGCATTTAGTAGTAAATTGTGGATCAGGGCAAAGAAATATATGACAGCCCAAAGTTGGCTAATTGAAACTATCCAGAACTTGCTATATTTGGATGAATTTGTAAGAGGTATTTAGATCCAACATTGACCCTCTTTAACCTTGTAGACTCACTAATATAGTTGAGGGCGCTCTGTAGGATACCAAGGTAACAATTTATGATCTATAGAAAATAATCAAAGACCTAAACTACCCATTTTAATTACTACAATGAGTAAGTAATGTCTTGAATTCTCTATATGGATTGAATCACTGGCAAGATGAATCAACCATTGCCAACATGAACATTTGCATTGCCAACATGATCATTTTCATTCCAACATGAGCATCATCTTACCACCACTATCAACATAAGCAAGACATCGTTATAGCCATATCAACAATAACATTTAAGTATCCTCATGAAGGATTCCATGCCATCACAAGCATATCATTAGCATAACCAATGAACCAAACAATGCTCTATCATCCAAGAACTCAAAAAAGAAAAATGGCTTTCTAGCTTGTTGCCATCAAAAGCCCCAAAATGTTGCTTCTAGATTGAATCCCATAGCTTCATAAACTTCAAATCTTACCAAGATTAAATAACCTTACTTAAAGAAAGACAATGAAGTTACCAAATTGATAGCTATGGTTGGAGCTTATCATTGAGCATTAGAGAATGTCTCACTTCTACAATTGTTGAAGAGGTTGAAGAAGAAAATATTTGATGATACCGTGTTTGATTTAGCAAAAAAGCAATGTATGAGCTCCGATATTGGCAATGAAGAAGGAAACCATGTGAAATCCTTGTAGTGGAAAGACTTAAGCTCTCTTTATACTTCAGAAACAAAGACCACTCTTGCTTGATTGAAGAACCAAGAAGCTCTTCTCCAATGGAAGCTTAAAGACTCAAATAATGTCCATAAACTCCTAATCTTGCCAACGTTTTGAAGTCTTGTTGTAGGTAACCTTTAGAGGTGAAAAAGATCAAACACCCCTTGAAACTGATGAGCTTGGGTGAAGCTTTAATGGCTGCCTTGCTCTCATAACAAGTAGGGTTTCATGAAAGATCTTGCATATGAGAAAGAACTCTTAGAGAAGCTTGTAAGATGATGGAGAAGGGTCCTATGACCACTTTGAAGGTGTAGGTATTAAGAATCAAGCTTGTAGTAAGGATTTTTTATGAATTCATGGCTGTTCATATCAATCAAATCTTGTTGAGTTGCTATTCTGAGTTCATGCTAATGTGGCAGTCAAAAATTGTATTCTATATGTTGTTTATGATGCTTAGAAGCTCTCTATGCTGTCCATTATGAAAGAGAAGCAATATTCATCATGAAGCAAAATGGAGATGGAGGGCTAAAGGTTCCATGGAAGTCTCAGATATGAAGAAGAATAAGCTATTCTCTCAAAAAATAACCACAGATTACTCATCCACTAAGTCTAGTTAACCCCCTTTTGACCAAATTACCTTCAAAATGGCATGAAACTTGACCATGACTTGCCAAAATAGCATGGAGGCCACATCTTTCTCACCAACTCCTGTAAATGCTTGTAACCATGGTCTCTTCTAGTTGTAGTAGACATGTAAGTCACAATCCATGACTTCTAATGACAATACTTGTCTAGAATGGGTTTTTATGATGAAAATTAAAAGTGAATATGAAGAGAAAGAGAAAATGGATCGAAGACCAATGCTCTAATACCACTTGTCATGAAGTGAACTAGAAGAGAGAAGAAAATGATGGAGAAATGTTGCTGTAGGACAAAAAAAGATTGTAGGAAGAGAGAGAAAGAAGTAAGGGATATGAGAAACACTAGAAGAAGATAAAAAAACATAGAAAAGGAAAGAAGATAACCATGAAAGCTGTGAGGAGAGAGATGGAGTAAGAAAAGACTTGTACTATGTCAAAAATGGTACAAAGTGATTTGTACCTTCACCTTTTATACTTGCACCCTATGTACTCTATTTCCCACCCCTTACAAAATCCAAACTATGTGAGATAAAGGACCAAATGTTCCCAAGAAAAAAAGCCAAAACCTATTTAATAACACTTAAATAATCGAAGGGCTACAAGCCATTCAAGGGCTAGGCTAACACTTTCCCTCTAAGTTCATGGCAACTCCATAAGACAATGGAGCTTTAAGCTGAAATGACAATACTTAGGACAAGTTCAAGTTACATAAATTGTATCTCAAAGATTGTTTGATGGATTAGAAAATATGTTTCATGCTTGTGTATTCTAATTAGGCTTTGTACTAAATGAAGTTGAGCTTAGATATGCAGTAGGCCGGCTCGTTGTGGGGGACCCTTCACCAAGGGGCTATTCTTGTCCCCTTCAGATGCTAGAATTGACTTTGAATGGGAGAGGTAGACCCCTTTGGCATCAAGGAGTAGTCTAGAGTTTGAGATAAGTGATTGATCTAATATAATTAAATAACGTATCCAATTTGACATAAAATTTCCTTGTTCATTGTATCGAGAGTAGCATTGGATCTTCAGAGAATTAAATGGATGGAAGACCTCAATATTTTCAAGATATTCATCCCCAAAGAATCTTGTTTGAATCCTACCCTCCACATAGGTGGACATTGCATTCCATAGAATCTCTACTTGTATGTGACTAAGCAATCTGAATTATTTTGGCCAAGAGTGTTGCCATTCTATGTCACTCACACTGCAACAATTATTGTACAGATTATTTTCTTGATCTTCCCTCTAAATACAAAAATTTAGACATCTTCATTGAGTTGCTAGTTTATAAAACCATTGATATATTTGAATTCCATGGATAAGCCTTGTAGTCAAAATAATCTCTACTTTGATATATTGCCTTTTGGCCTATTGGAACTATAAATAATAAAAATGTCTCTACTTTTCCTTCCAAATTGTGCATTGCAATCCCAAGGTATTGCACCTACTCATTATCCTATCGAGATCCAAGAGAAGAAGTTTCTTCTTAAGCAACACAACCCACTCGAATTTGATGGCAAGGGAAAAAATGTGAAACTAAAAGTCAAATTTTGGACTTAGACAATGGAGGAATATTTTCTTATTGCTAGAACTACTCTCACAAATCTGACCATGATATACAAGCTCAAGTTGATAAGGGAAGCTCGGATATGGTGGAAGAAATGGTGTAAAGATCATGGGACATTTGAGTTGGTTCCCACATGGGAGTAGCTAAAAGAAGTTTTGTACAAAAGGTACCTTCTGCCAACATATCACACCATGAAAATGAACTTCTTTACCTTGGGCTAGCTAGAATTGAGCTTGGAAGCCTATTATTATTGGTTCATAATAGCTCAAAAGTATGCCCTACTTGTAGACACTAGTGAATATGTGGCCAAGTTCTGCCATGGATTGAATCCATTGTTGGATACCCTACTGGAAGTGATGCAACCCTTGGATCTTGAACATGAATTAATTCAAAGACAAACCCTTATACCACGTGATTCAATCCAAACCAAAGGGCAAAAGATATTGGGACCAAGGTTCCCCAAACAAGGGACAACACACTTTCATAAAAAAGCGCTTATGGTCAATAATAGGCTGGCCCAAAGAAGAAGACATACTTGTCCCAATAGTGATACACAAAGGTGCTACTATTGCAATGTACCAATGCATTTCAAGAGTTAATGCCCTAAGATGAATTACACATTCTATCAAGGGTGGTTCCATTGGCAAAGTAGAGGGGACAATGACCAAAGGAAAGGGAAAGGTTATTGTAGTCACTTTCAAGAAACAACAAGGAGAAGAACCCATGATGGAGGCTGAAATAGAAAAATGGATATTCATGTTGTCCTCAGCAAGGAATGATCAAATTGCCAATCATTGGTGATTCAAAGTCTTGCAAATTATCAAGATAAATCTTTCAAAGTTCTAACTAATTGTGGAAGTACTCATTTCTTCATCTCACGAAAATGTGCAAAAAGTTTAGAGATAGAAGCTATACCTATACCCAAAATTTTGGGAGAATGTATTATTTAAGGCTTAAGAAAAGGATTGCATGTCTACTTAATTAACCTCAAAAAGATTAATTAGGATAAGGAGTTTAAAGAAGAATCTTCTTGGATAAAGGAATATATAGATGTTTTTCCGATAGAATTAACTAAACTTCCTCCTAAGAGGGAAGTTGACGACGATATTGCACCAAGAGCCGATGGACCAATGCAGCAAAGAGGCCTTATTGAATGTCAATCCCTAAGGCCATCAAGTTGAAGGAGCATCTCAAGACCAAGGCCACATCCAACCAATCAAATTATTGTGGGGAACCCTGGTCTTATCCCAAAATAATAAGGATTGTACTTTTAATCTTTGCATAGATTACCATGGATCAAACCAAGTGATTTTTAAGAATAAATGTCAAATTCCTAGGATCAGTGAGGTTCTTGAAAGACTTCCAGGGGGAAAAATCTTCTCAAATATTGGTCTATGGTAGGCTACTACTAGATCAGGATCAAAGAAGAAGATATCCCTAAGATTATCTTCAACACAATGTACTTGCATTATGAGCTCATTGTAATGTCCTTTGATTTGACAAATACCCTAACTACTTTCAATAGACTAGTGTAAGATATCTTTAGGCCTCACCTTGATGAATTCATCCTAGTAATCTTCAATGATATCGAAACTTATTCTCAGGAAGAAGGAGACCATGAAGAATAGCTCAACATTATGATTAAGACATTCAAAATGAATAAGCTCTATGCTAAAAAGAGTAAGTGCATGTTCTTTAAAAGGTAAATAGAATACCTTGGATCTATAATATTTGAGAAGAGAATCATAGTAGACCCAATTGAGATCAAAGGTGTATAAGAATGACCACCTCTGAAATCAATCAAGGAAGTATAAAGATTTTGGGCTTAACTAGATAGTATAGAGTTTTCATGAAGGACTATTGTTGGGGGTAAAGGCGTCTCCGCCTAGCTGCCCATGTATTACTACACTGATAGTACCTGCCACTGCACACTGCAGGTGGTGGGCACCTGTCACAGTCACTTATTCTTTATTCTTTTAGTGATAGTTTGAATAAAGGAAGGCCCAACCACACATTGTGGTTGTTGGAGTTTCCACTTTGAGTTTCTCTCTCTCTCTCTCTCTCTCTCTCTTGCTCTTGCTCTCCATCCACCATAGCTCTCACTGCCAAGCTTCTTCCTCATGGGCTCTACTTCCATTTCAACTGGTATCAGAGAAAATGTATTAGAGCTTGCCTGACATTATCTTCAGGTTGGATTTGAAGAGCTTCAACTCGAGCTTCAATGGCAGCCATGGCACCTTCATTTGCAGGTATGTTTTGATCTCCTACCTCCTCCCCAATCTTTTGGCCTTCATTCGACACTCTACCTCTTACTCTACCTAGCACCATCACCGGTACTGGTCGGTAATCCATCAGGACTGGATTGCCTTCCTCATCATAGGATATGTATGGGTTCATGCAAGTCTTCTCTTCACTAGGTTCTTCCACATAGTAAACAGGAGCGTCACTCGGTGGATGGGTTACATATGGCCTTGGTGGTCTGGGTATGCCTGTTCGGTTCATCTCTAGCCTAGGAATGGCCATTTGGTGTTGGAAGCGCCAATTGGACTCCCTTGCCAAAGAGGTTAGGTGGCCTGTTGCCTAAGTTTGGAGGGTTGTATTGCTGCGCATATGGGAATCTCCTTGGCATTCTGAAATGTAATGCATCATGACCGAACCTACTGCAGTTCGAGCACGGCCTAGATCTAGGATCTTGGCACTCGACTGGGAGGTGGTTACCGCCACAGTGTATACACTGCACATGCTACCGCACAGGTTTCCTCATTTGGTCTTGCAATCATGCAAGCTCCATTCTCACCTTAGCCAGCTCCTGGCCTTGGTCAACACTCTTTCCCTTATCTTGTATGCTAGAGTTCTCTCTCTCTCTTGAAACTGCTGACCGCTCTGGAGCTCTCTGACTTGTAATGTCCTGACTGGTGTTCCTCATGCTTCTCTCCCTAAGCTGATTGTCCACTCTTATTGCCTCTTCAAAGACTCTAGCTAACACATCTCGGTGTAGAGTGGAGTTACTAGCCAAAGCCTTGTAGAGCTCATCGCTTCCATTTATAAATACGGTAGACATAGCCTTCTCGTTAGGTCACTCATTTGTAGGGATCCTCTTGAAGAGGCTATGCACATGAGTGACATAGTCCCTTATGTCTTCCTTTTCCCTTTGACTGACATTCATCAACTGGACGATGAGATTGTCAGAGTACCCTATCTCAAAGAATCTCTTGATAAAGAGGTCCTTAAGACGGGCAAAGTTTGTGCGCTCAACTGCATCTAGACTAGTGTACCAAATTCTCCCCTTATCACCTAAGCACAGACTGAAAGCTTGAGAGCATTGTCCAAGGTCCGTGAGACCGTTTGCTTCACAAACTTGTTCAAATTTCTCCACAAAGCTATATGGGTCATTGCTAGGTTCATACTTATCTAGCTGCTTTGCTATAATAGGGTTTCTAGATTTCCCCTTGCATGACCCCTAATCCCAAGAGTAATGCAATGGCTAAGGCTGTTGCGCTCTGCTCAGCGGATGTATTGTCCATGAGCCGCTTGGCTACGAGTTCACTCAATGATAAGTCAGCCTCTACTGCTCATTCTCTCTCTGTGTTTGGCCCTACTTTGGCTGCACCAGCCAAGGCTAGCATACGCCAGCAGGCCTCGTACATGTCTACATCTTATTGGAGTTTCCTAGCCTTCTGCTTGTGGTTATAGGCAATTATGCTCTCTAGTGCCTTTCTTTCCTCTTTTAGGCTTGCTACCACTTCCTGTACTGGTATGCCCTAAACTACTATCCTAGTCAACAAGTCGTACTCATTGACTAACTCCTGCCTAAGACTGGGAATTCTCCAAAGTCTATTCGGTCCTCTCCTTGTCCGCCTCGTGATTCTGACATTGCTCCCACTTCCATCTCCACAAGGTCGTCGATCAATTTGAGTAGCTCCGGCAATGTCCGATCCTCTATATTGTCGCCTTTTGGATCTTCGTATCCTCTTAAGGTCCTATTGATGGGGCTCTTAGGCACCCAACTATATTTTGGGATCTTCTCCTAATAGTGGGTTCCTTGATGTTATTATATCTCCTGATGAGTTCCTTGTTATTGAAAGTAGTTGTCAATCTTATTCACAAGTTTTGCTTCGTGCTTTCTAGTGCTCAATGCGAAAACATGTTTTTTTTTTTCTTGTAGTGCACCTTTGGTGATAAAATCAAAAGTAAGGTGCGAATGCAGGAAATGCTCAATGCAAACTCCACTCTACCCTCACGTTTGTAGCCTGATATGGCTCTAAGCGTAGGTTCTAGCTGATCTAAGGTCTTACTGAAAGTCCATGCTGCGTTCTCTATTCTGCTTCAGGGTTGGTTGGTTGGTTACCGAAAGTCAAGTCAAGTTCTAAATTTAGTCTGCTCAGTGTCTAGCTATTTGAGGTGAATCCTCGGTTATCCTGTTTGGTCTCTAGCTTCTAAGGGCTAAATTGGGTTTCTAGGGGGGTCAGAGATGTGAACAGGATGGCCAAGTCTGTCAGGGAGGTTCAAAAACCCTCTATTTTAAGTTCTGGTGAAGTGGTCCGATTCTCAGAATCGGACCGTCTGATTCTGGGAATCAGACGACTGGTCCGATTTTGAGACTCGGATAGGGTGGTCCAATTGTGAAAATCGGACAGTCCGATTTCTACTTTGGTCCAATTTCCCTAGTTGGACAAGGGGGTCTGACTCATGTGATAGGACGAGTGGTTCGAATGTGGTGCTAGGACCAATGGTCCGATTCTCACACTAGAAAATGTGGTACGATCCTTGCAGTTGGTCCAATTTTGAGACTAGGACACGTGGTCCGATTTTGGCACTGGGTCTGACTGTTGGAATTGGATCAAACGGAGTGGTCCGATTCTCACAGTCGGACGGTCCGACTCCAGAAATTGGGTGGTCTGATTCTGGGAATCGGACCCAGACAACTTGGTCTGACTACATAGACGACAGCCCGCGGGTTATGCGCGATGACTCAAGCTCAGCGCCTACTCCATGGAATCATCCAGTGCCTTCCAGATAGATGCAAAACACTACAAGGAAATGCCAGACATACCTGGAATCACTGTGGTGCTCGAATCAAACAGCACTCCAAGGATCTCCCTACAGCTCTCTCTCTCTCTCTCTCTCTTCCTGGCTCTCAAGCTCACTCTCTCTCACAAACCAGAATGTCAAGTGTGGTCTTTCCTGGTTCCCTGGGCCTCTTATTGCCCCATCCCAACCTGCTGTAACCTCAGAAGCTAATCCCTCACACTCTTTCAACCAGAAATTTGAATTTGTGCCCCTATTTCCCTGTTTCAATCATCAGCAGCAACAGAACCCTTTCTGTTTTCCTTCTTTTTCCTATCCCAATCTTAACCTAGTGCAACAAAAATCAAAAACAGAGATGGAGATGGATGGTCCTACTCTAATATTCAACAACAAATCAAAATACTTACATGCTCTAAGGATTAAAACCTCCTAAACCTCCTAACTATCTCAAGCACCGCTTTGGGTTGCAAACCCTACTTCTATGCTCGATTTGATGCGCTCGGCACTCGAGGCTCGATTCCGTCGGTCCCGACAACGGAACCAAAATGAAGGGGAGCTATGGAGCTCTACCCCAAGACCTATGGACCGCTTATTGATCAAGCGTTTCAAGCCAAGCGGCCATGGCTACCTCTCACATAGCCAACGCACAATGCCTACCTTACGGGTGTAGTGAGCTTACCTTGATGCTCGATAGAGTTCCCTCCTCTCTCTTGCACTCTAGTAGCTCCACGGTCCTTGTAACAAGCTCAAGCAACCTCAAGCCCTGTCCTCAAGTTCCATCCTCCATAGCCGCACGAGAAAAGAGAAGAGAAGAGAAGAAGAGAAGATGAAGAGAGAAGATGGAGAGCTTCTTCTCCACAATCCCTCACTCTCACACACTCACTCCCTCACACTCCCTCAATCCCTCACTCAAGCACAAGCAAGAAGGCAAGAAACAAGAGAAGAAGAAGAAGAAGCTTTGGCCACACACAAGAATGATCTTCTCATTCACTTTTGAACTTTATATACATGCCCTACTTTTTGGGCGGTCATCCCCACTTTTTACATGGCCGGCCATTAGCCTAGGCCCTCTTTTCCTATTTCCCACTGTTCTAACGTATCCCATTCCCAACTAGTGCATACAATTTGCACAGGAGTGAGCATGGCACTCTTTTACAAGGATTTGGAGCGCTTTCACAATTAGTGGTGCGTTTTTACTCTTTTTTTTTCTCGAGGCGACATTGAGGCCTTCTAGAGAGGTCGTCATTCAAATTTTTCACGGTCTAACTTTCATCCATGGCACCTTTTCCTTCCTTTGTCCTGTGCCCTTTTCGGTTATCTCCTTTTTCCATTTTCCCGCTCCTCTGCTCCATTTTTCCGCTCCTCTGTGCTGTAGTAAACAGGGATGAGATAGAAGACCCTATTATGTTCAGGAGGATAGGAGGGAGTTTGATTTACATGACTATCACAAGGCCAGACTTGAGCTATGTTGTTGGACTTTTTTTATGAGGCAGGTAAGGATGTACAGGTCTTTGGATACACAAATGCAGATTGGGATGGTAACATGTCAGACAAAAGATCTACTAGTGAATTCATATTTTCCGTTGGTAGTGTAGCTGTTACATGGAGCAGCAAAAAGCAACCTACAATTGCTTTAGTGAGTACAAAGGTTGAGTATAGAGGTGCTGCTATGGCAGCATGTGAGGTGGTATGGCTGCAAAAGTTATTAGGTGATTTGAATGTGCAGGGAGATGGTCCAGTTGCCATTCATTGTGACAACATGAGCAGCATACAGCTAGCTAGGAATCTAGTGTTCCATGCTAGGACAAAACACATTGAGGTGTACTACCACTTTGTGAGAGAGAAGGTACTTGCAAGGGAGATTGACTTGGTCTATGTCAACACACTATCAGATAGCTGACATTTTCACAAAGGCATTGGGTGCAGAGAAGCTTTGAAAGTTCTAAAACTTACTTGGAGTTGCAGAGATAGAGTTGAGCTTGAGGGAGAGTGTTGAGATGGCAAGCTCAACACGTGCGGACATTGATGATGGACTGCCTGGCTAGATGGGTCCACATGTCTACACATAGCACGTTGGGTGGTCATTATGATACTCACATGGCCATTGACTTATCACTTATTATATTTAATTTGTTACACCTACCTATAGCTGGCAAAGATATAGTGCTAGTTGATTAGTGTAATCTGTTATGCACTATCTAACTTAGTAGGCCACTTTCCTTTATATTGTATCTTATCTATACTTTGTGTACATTGTATAGTGTGTGGAAGGAAAAGAAGAAATCAACAAGAAATTTTTTTGGCCTCCATCTCTCTTCTTATGCTCTTGAGTGAGTTTCCTCTTGTGTATACAGTGTGTGTTTGGCGCAATAGCTCCAGCAAGTCCCCCTGCCATGCGATTCTTAATAACAACTACCTCATCTATATTGAAATGAAAAACTTATTCATCACAACCCATTATATAAAGTTTTTTCTAAGAAAATTGGAAATATATTTATTTAGAAGATCCTTAGTTTTTTTATGTTTAACTATTAGTAGAGATAAGAGAGATTTTGGGATGAAGGAGCTATGCATAAACATTATCGCAATGAAGGAAGTGGGTTTTTAAAGTTTAGATGAAGCTCTAAACTCAAAAGCTTTGACCTTGTTTCCTTTTCCCTCTATGTCTCAACAATCTTTTTCTCAAGTAAAACTAGTTATCCTTTCGAAATAAGGCCACCACCCTTGCATCCTGTGATTGGCCAGCTGTGCCTCATGATGATCTGAGACATCTTGGGATAGTTCCTACCACGTGAAGTGAAAATAACTCTTCTTCTTCTTCTTCTCTGAGTCTTTATATGGTCTCGAAAGGTGGTAGCGATTATTGTCAACTCCTTTGGAGCCTCTATCTCAGACTCGTTATTAAGCTCTTGCTATATCCTTGCCACCTTTAGTCTAATGATGGGCAACCTCCCCATTCATCAAGTCGATGTGAATTCTAGCTACACATAAAACATGCCTCGCCCTCCTTCAAAAACTAGCTCCGCTTCACTGGAAGACCAAGCTTCGCTGCAATTCACCCACTTACCGGCTCACAGCCTTCCTCTTTAATGCTCCTGCCTTTCAGCCTCTCAACAGGTCCCCTTAGGCTATAATTGTCCAATATTGTGGCTCTCCAGAGTTCACACCTCAATGGTCGCCGTCTGTAGTAGCTACCAATCTAGTCCCTGTATTGAAGATGGAGCCCCCCTTCCAGTACATTGTCTACTCACCCTTCCTCTACAGATCCAACTTTGCACTCGGAAACCTCTAGCTACCTTGCTGTAGAATATTAGGCCTATCAAATTGACTCCATTTTGAGTATGCCTCCTCTACACCCATTGAATGGGCACTGAATGAAGATGCTCTCCCTGTTGCATATGGACTCAACCGCTTCTAATTAGTTGATAAATTGTGTTCTCTTAATGATAAGGAAGTTGATGCCCTGAAGTGTTTTGTATGTTGCTTTGAGCTGGTGAATTGTATAGTAGGTTCACTGCTCCATTGTGATGACATCTTTTGCCATTAAAGAACTCATACATTTCATAGTAGGCCTTCTTGCACCAACCTTGATCCAATGCTATAGCTTTTATAGTCTTGATCACATGTAATGACGAACAATTTGTGTAGCAAGTAGAATCCTTCTCCTCCAGCTTTTATTTTTGTTTTTTGTTTTTTGAGCCAGGTGCCTAATCAGACTCAAAGGCGGAACCCTATGCCACTAGCCTATGATTTCACTACTTCCTTCATGACCAAGGTCCTTGGAAGACTCCTCCCAATGGAAGGGGCATGGGTAGGCACCTAGCACCTTGGTTCAGGGGTCCAAGTAGTGCTAGACTCTCACCAGTTAAAACCGTCGATCCTAGCGGGTTCCCTCAAAGGGATGCCATACCCCAAGGTCGAGCGTCGGCTCAAAGGTGATGTCCCATCACACTCAAGCAAATGCTGCCTCTCGATAGCATTCGCTTGCTTGAGCAAGGTGGTGCCATCATTGGTACGAGTACGAGCTTGCACACAAGATCGCAAAGGGAGGATATCGTCATCTCCCTCCTCCAGCTTTTCCTTCTCCACTTAAACAAGGTGCCGCTTTTCAAATCCTCTCCCAAGTCTTCTTTATTAGGCTATCTCAATGTGATGTTGCTAGGAAATGAAGGTCCGTCCTTGCACTAAATCCATTGCTTGGGGTTTCTTCACGATCCTCTCACTGTTTTTTATAAAATCATGCTTATGCAATTAATAGACAATGTGGTTAGGCATGCACTAATAAGGTGAAAAATGCAATAGAAAATCATGAGATATGAGGCAAGCACCCAATGTGTATACCAAAAGATGTGAATGCATTTGAGGAGTTGTGTCTATATCATGCTTTTAGTGCCTAAATCATAAATGCATACAAAGTTCCTTAATTATCTTAAGGTCCTTTAGAACTCATATCCAACCTCTCAGTTGATGAAGAAACTCCTCTCAAGCCCCATACTCACAAAAAACTCAAATGATATACAAGGTCACTCACGACCATCTATTCACCCTACCTTGTTTCTCTCATTCCAATGGTTCCTAACTAGTGACAAAAGTTCCCAAAGTGATCATATGCTAGAAGACGAGTGCTCATTGAAGGTGTTCTTTCATGTGTACGTACAACAATGGTTTCTAAGTATAGTCTCAATGGGACTCATGCCATGTAGTGCATAGATAATGTGCTATAAAGTGCATCAACCCATTGGCTTGGACATAAATTGAGATCAAGGGGTATAAGAGGCTTCAATGCAATGCTGAAAACATTGGAAAGTGTGGTGCACATTCCCCTCTTATCCCAATGATGTGCATGAGTTTATCACTCAAGAGAATATATATATATTTCTTGTGTAGTCTTGACTTTGAGTATCCTAGGGGGAAGCCTCACCCCAACTCCTTAAAATGACACAAGGTCAGATTCTAAGATCATCTTCCTATTGTCTTTAGAGAAACCTCTTGGCTTATCAACACCACCCTACCATAGGATGGGCTCGTCAAGAATCTGCCCTCCCACTTTCCTTTTGTGGGGGGTTTTGTAGGGGGTTACTTAATTGTCTAAATACCTAGCATATTTAATTCAAGAAATAAAAACAAGTTTCTTACTTTACTCATTAGGCAAGTCCATTTATGTAATTTAGTCACATGACACGAAAACAATTTAAAGGCAATATTTTCAAATGACAAAAAACAATCCTTTATTCCAAATTGGATAGCTTGTTCTATTACATCAGATCAATCGTCCGTATAGGAGTCCCCCCAAAGGAGATATCACTAACCTTCCCTCAACAGCTAGTATCAAAGCCTTTAAGGAGAATCATCATCGGCTCGCAAGGGTTAGACTAGTCTTAGTAGATATTTAAGGAGTTTATGCCCAGAGCCCCTAGCACTCTCGTCATCTCCTAACTAATGTATTATCCTTATGGAGAGACCTCTCCCAAGCTGATCCTAGCATCCAAATCAAATAATAATAGCCCCTTAATGAAGGGCTCCTGTGACTAGCCTTGGGGAAGGCCTAGTGCATATCCAATTTCAACCTAATGTAATGCAAAACCTAATTAGAATACACAAGCACAAACAATATTTTCTAATGCATCAAACAATCCTTGAGATGCAATTTATGTGGCTTGAAACTTTTTCTGGGTATTGTTCTTTTAGCCTGAAGTTCCATTGTCTTATAGACGGGCATAACGCATTTATTAAGAACAACAATGTATTCATTAGGGGAGTTTTGAGGTCTCAAATTTACATTTTAGGATGTAAAGAGAGAGTGCTCTAAACCAATGAGAGCAACGCCTATGTAATGAAAGTTTTATTTTTGAAAATGCCAAAAATAATTTTATAAATGGATATGGATATAATATTACTATGAATTTTTATTATAAATATCTATGTTTATCATCTTGTAATTGTGATTATGATATCCTTTATATTAATAACATAGGGTCTCGGTCACTTTGCATTAATGACATATCTGGGATTTTATGACAATGATAATTGAAACTAAATTCAAATTGCCAAAAAAGCTTAGTATTCAAATTTTTTCTCTCCCTTTTTTTGTTGTTCTCATCCCTTTTCTTCCTTTGTGATTGCTTGTTTCTCTCTCCCCCCTCTCTTTGCCATAGATACAAAAATTAGATCTTCAACAAGGCACCTAAGCTCTAAAATCACATCCATAACTATGTTTAATTCATTCAAAATAGATAGAAGATGGATTTCTATCATTATTAGCAAAGGTAGTTGGATTACCATGTACCAAGTAAAATGAAGGAAAATATAGAGATGTGAGAGCTCCTTCATCTCTGCTAAGAAGGGTAGGATCAAAGATTTTAGACTTGGAACAAACAAGAAAAGCATAAAATAGGTTTTAGTACAACATGTATTTATGCATAGAGAGTCGCATTTGGAACTTGGAGCTTCAATTCTTCCATTATAGATCAAACTGTAAGTATTTTATTCTCAATGCTTTTCTTCTATTGAACTTAGTATTAGGTTTTATTGTGACACGTTTTGTTTTTATTTATAGATGTCTATCCTTCTAATATTGAGGAATGGTAGCCCATCGAGTCTATTATTGATATTATTGATATTTGCATGGTTTTATTAGATAATAAATATACAAAAGTAGGAGAAAAACACAACTCATACAGAATGAGATTTTTATAAATGACCATTCTTATATTATCCTATGCATAATGGCCAATGGAAAGCAATATCCCTGCTTCCTTTACCTGATTTTATAAGCCTTAATGAGTGGTCTTTACCAAGTCTAGCCACTAGTGAGAGCTATAGAAGTAAAATCTTTTTGAGTTACAGAAAACATTGAAACCTAATATCTCAAGTAGGCTAAGCAAGATTACTTTATTTATGTATATTTATTTATTTCTTCCTTTCTTTTTCAATACTAACATACGAAAATCAAAGACCATGTTGTTAGTCAAGAGGTTGGTATATGATCATGTCCTACAAATTATTGATGAGGGATGGGATACAAGGATAGAATGTAAGATAACTTGTAAGATAGATCAAGACTCTATTTCTTGCAAATACATGCCTGTTACTCAAAAGTTCATTCTTACCTTTTATTACAGTAGATGACATTATATTGGTAGTAGTCTAGTTGCTTTGGATTAAAATATTGATGATTTTAGCAAAGATCCTATAATAGATATTATTTGGCTCAATGAGAATATTATTATAATACTAAAGGTTAGATCATCATATACACTACATCAAGTGAAATTGGATTTATAAAATAAAGATATCAAATTGCCATGTTCATTTGCATTCCAACTTAATAACAAATAAGTAAGTTTGCACATCAAGTCATATATAGTATTTATTTATTTTAATTTCACTTCTTTAGTGGTAAACATCTATGCTAATTTTTTTAACAAATATCAAATAGAAGAATGAGAAAGATAAAGTGCAAGGACATTCAAGAGAAAACCTCTTTACTTTCAATATAAGTACAAGCTCAAAGAATTAGAAAATTTGTATTTGCTTTCTTCATTATCTATATACATGAGTTTGTACAAGACAATATAAAAAGGCTATTTCTTTTTGTGAGGAATATCCTTTTTAGGAGTTCTTTTACCCTTCTTTGATACTTTGGTTGCCTTATGTGTTGAGGGCCCCTTCTTCTCTACTTCCACAGTCTCTACCTCCTCTTTTACCCCCCTCGTGGTCTATGGCCTCCTTGTCTCCTTGTTCTTCTTGTATGCAGTTGACAAGTATATACTTAAAAATATTTACTCATACATGCCAAACATGCTTACTATTTTAATAGTCGTTGGAAAACTATCACACATTTGAAAGAAATGAATGTTAGTTCAATGCTATTTTGCAATGCACTCTATTTTGAGTGAAGCAATGTCTTAAAATTAAATATCTTCTACATTACCTTGATAAATGTGTCATCGTTATGATAAATAAATTTAGTTAATCTTTTGGCATTTACAATTACTCTCCAACCACAAGAATGACTAGCATCTTAATGAGGGTTCTACAAATAACAACGCAAAGCAAAATTAAATAAATTTTAATCTTCTGGAATTTACAATTACTCTCCAACCACAAGAATGACTATCATCTTAATGAGGGTTCTACAAATAACAACGCAAAGCAAAATTAAATAACTTATATGTGGTAGTTTTTGGATCAAGTAGCTTGATGTATTTTATAAAAAGCTTGCCACAACTTATCTATCCTCCATATGTGTAAGTAGATTAGAAGGCATAGGAGGCTTTTTTGTAGAACTTCAATTAATCTTTGTACAGATCTATATCAAAAATAAATAAAGTTTAGAGTACTTGCAACAAATAAATGTTCAAATAATCAGGGAGCCTTGAAAAAATTCAACTTACATTTTATCATTTCTTCCATGTATTCCTTTCAAAGAATTAATTAAAAAACAATGCCTAACTACACTGTTTATGGCAATCAAGCTTCAATGAGATTTGTAAATAATCATAGGCAAATAGTTTAGTACAATAAACTCTTTTGAAAGTAGAAAAAATACCTCATTTTCACTTTCCTAACAAATAGAATACAATTTTTGTTACATTTGTGTTCCATTTTGTCAATTATTTTTTTGTTTTATTTCATCAATAGGTATATCAAAGTGCTTGTGAATATGTCATGTAAAATGTGAACTTAGCAACCTTCCTGGCTCCTGTAACTTATAAAATCATATTTTGTACATCGAAAATTTGAATATTGAAAAAACTATTTATTTCAATTCCTATGATTGCATAACATTAGAGATTTTCATTTGCTAAATTATTGTCGTATGAAATACAAATTTAGTTGTGTTTCTGTCGAGTGCTTGCTACTTAACTTGCATTTTGTACATTAGGGCTTTGGTTTCTAGTATACAAGTTAGTTATTTCTTTTTTTGCTAGTTAGAGGTATGATTTTATAAAATTTTTTTACAGTGTTTAGGGATGTCAAAGAGAAAGATTTCTCTTAATGGAATGGAATAAGATCGGGAGCTTGATGATAATTGTGATGATAGGCTTTTTGATTTCCTATTGTAGAAGATAGGAAACTCATCCAAATTTATGTCCATTAGGGAAATACTCAATGTTTCTTTTTATTTGCAAGAGTTGCCAAGAGATCTTGATGAGAAGCTTAAGGAGTACATAGAGTTCTATTCCAAACATGTAGAGTCTCTCTTAATTGATAATTTTGTCCATTTAAATGATGTGATCCGAGCAATCAATGCTCCCATAACAACTTTGATCACCATGTACTATCTTATTCCTAAAGAGTATAGAAGGCGTGAAACAAATTGCCTTTTTCATAGGGATCAGGAGAGCGGTGCCTTTTGATTCACAAAGACATAGGTTTTCTTGTGTTTCTTCAATATATGGAGGATTTCCCTTCAGAGAAAGGGCAAGAGAGAAAGGGTGAAGATGCTACATATATAGATAAGGAGGTTGAAGAGAAGGCAAAGGTGTTTTAAGAGGATGTTGAGAACTAGCTATCTGGTACAAGGTTTTGATCTTGTTGTGTTCAAGAATCAAAACATTACAAAGATAGAAAAAGAGGAGATGAAAGTGAGGTACAGAGATTGAATAAGGCCCTTGGATTGTATCCCTACATTTCCTATCTACTTTATCAATAAAAAGATATGTATTTCTCAATGACATTCAATATCTTTGTGATCTCAGAGAAGATTATTGCTTAGCCATCCTAGCAGCATGGGGCCAGACTTATGAGAATTCTATAAGTTATGAACCATTCCCACTAGCAACTTTGGATGTTATATATATATATATATATATATATATATATATATATATATATATATATATATATATGTATGTATGTATGTATGTATGTATGTATGTATGTATGTATGTACGTACGTATGTATGTATGTATGTATGTATGTATGTATGTATGTATGTATGTATGTATGTATGTATGTATGTATGTATGGGCATTGTTCAACTTTCTTTCTCTCTTTTCTCACCTATCACCTCAACTCTGTCTCTCTCCCTCATTCATTTTTTCTAATTGGTAGCTCAATTTGCATTGGACATGGTGATAATTTGTGGAGTTGTACTCATATTGCAATTTGCAATGAATTCAAGGTTGAAAATGATGCCAATCGTAGAGTGAACACTAATTTGTTTGACGAAGTTGATGAGCAATTTATTCCTCATTGTCATCATGGCCTCATCCTTATACTAAGTGATGATCTCCCTTTTGTGGAGATGATCAGTTGATCTACCGCAATCTTGGTGACCAATTTCCAATGATCCCTCATGATGACATTGAATAGTACAAAAGTAAGATAATGGTTGTAGTCCAAGAAATAATCAGCTCATATAATTTCTAAGGTTCGTAATCATTTAATGTTCCTTCTTGAAAATATCCCCTAGTCATGCATAAAGCTCAAATCTAGTTATAATGGTTGCAGTCCAAGAAATAATGAGCTCATATAATTTCTAAGGTTCATAATCATTTAACGTTCCTTCTTGAAAATATCCCTTGGTCATGCGTAAAGCTCAAATCTGATTATAAGTGCATGGAAGAACTTATTTGCTGGTATATTTATGTGCAAGACATTACATCATTTCCCTCTTAGAGGAATCGAGATGTGCTTATCTCAAGAGAAAACTAGGGCTACTATTTAATAAATTACCCTCATTGATCTAAGTGGCATCCTCTTTGAGATGGTCTTTTCACTAGACGAGATATTATCTAAGAGTTCTACTTACAAGGGTTATTTCTTTCACATCAACTAATCAGTTAGGTTGAAGCTTAAGGATTCCTTGGCTTGGCATTACCCCTTGTTGATCATGGAGAACATGCTCATGTTTTCATACATAGACTTTCAATAAGCTAACATGGAATACATTGTGGAAAATTTTAAGTGATTTAGGAGTTGCAACTTATATACATTAGGCCCTAGGCACTTGTAGTATCTTATAGGATCCATAGAAACTTGGACTTAGCTTCTTGAATTCTCCCACTAATATAGAGCTCTTCTTTGAGTAGAGATAAAGAAATACCATGTCTTCTTCTTTGAAGATCCACTCTTGCCTTCCTAGATGCTTTTTGTCGATCCTTGGCTACTTGAATGTATTGTCTAATGGTTTTAACTTGCTCGTCCATTTTCTCCAACATCTTCTTAGAAGCTTCCACCTTTAAGCTAGGATCTAAATTTTTTAGTGTAAGAGAGTCTTGCTCATGCCATGCTTGAAAGAGAGTCACCTTGATGATTTGATGATAGAAAGCATTGTATGAAAATTCTATGAAGTATAGATATTGCATCCACTATTTAGGCTCTCTCTAACACTATGTCCTAAGTATGTTTTCAATGACTTGATTAACCCACTCTATTTGGCCATCATTTTGGGGGTAGTAGATTGTATTGAAACAAAGCTAGGTTCCAAATAACTTTGAATAGGTTCTTTCAAATACAAGAAATAAATAGGGAATCATGATCATTGGCATCCTCTTTGGTAATCCATGGATTCTAAAAATCTCATTTACAAGTTTGGTTCCAATGGTTTCAAATAGACTCTTCCAAAAAAGAGAAGTAAATACAGAATTACAATCACTTACGATCTTCTTTGGTAATCCATGGATTCTAAAAATTTACAAAAAGTCTTGTATATCTAAAGAAGCTTTAGAGATTGTTTTGGATCCATACTAATAGAGTGCCATTTCATCTTTGGGATGTCAAGCGGCTGAAGCTTATCTACAATTTTGACATGCTTAACTTTCATTTGCTCACAATTTAGACATTTAGTGATGAGCTTGAGCACACCACCCCTTAGCTTTTCCTAGTGATAGCTCTTTGTTATATCATTGAGCATCTTGCTGTAGATAGGGTATCCTGAGAATGGGGGGTCATGGGCTTCCCAAAGTATCTTCTTCTTGAGTTCTTAACTCAAAGGAATGCATAGCCTTATCTTGAACTAAAAAGGTCCTTCAGAGAAGTCTTGATTAAGCTTTAATTTAAGGCCTTTCTCCTCATCATGAAATTATCTTTGTAATTATTGGTAGTTTGGATCCTTAGATACTTCTTCCTTTGTCACCTAAGTGATAGGATTGCTTGGCATTAACACAATGGTGCCTAGGGATTCTATTCTTGAAGGTTCTTCTATGGTCATGGCATTGAGGAATGCTTTGCAGCTTAAAGCATTTGTAACTACATTCTCCTAGCATGGCCTATACTTGATCTCGAAATCATACTTTTTGTCGATCCTTGGCTACTTGAATGTATTGTCTTCCACTCTTGCCTTCCTAGATGCTTTTTGTCGATCCTTGGCTACTTGAATGTATTGTCTAATGGTTTTAACTTGCTCGTCCATTTTCTCCAACGTCTTCTTAGAAGCTTCCACCTTTAAGCTAGGATCTAAATTTTTTAGTGTAAGAGAGTCTTGCTCATGCCATGCTTGAAAGAGAGTCACCTTGATGATTTGATGATAGAAAGCATTGTATGAAAATTCTATGAAGTATAGATATTGCATCCACTATTTAGGCTCTCTCTAACACTATGTCCTAAGTATGTTTTCAATGACTTGATTAACCCACTCTATTTGGCCATCATTTTGGGGGTAGTAGATTGTATTGAAACAAAGCTAGGTTCCAAATAACTTTGAATAGGTTCTTTCAAATACAAGAAATAAATAGGGAATCATGATCATTGGCATCCTCTTTGGTAATCCATGGATTCTAAAAATCTCATTTACAAGTTTGGTTCCAATGGTTTCAAATAGACTCTTCCAAAAAAGAGAAGTAAATACAGAATTACAATCACTTACGATCTTCTTTGGTAATCCATGGATTCTAAAAATTTACAAAAAGTCTTGTACATCTAAAGAAGCTTTAGAGATTGTTTTGGATCCATACTAATAGAGTGCCATTTCATCTTTGGGATGTCAAGCGGCTGAAGCTTATCTACAATTTTGACATGCTTAACTTTCATTTGCTCACAATTTAGACATTTAGTGATGAGCTTGAGCACACCACCCCTTAGCTTTTCCTAGTGATAGCTCTTTGTTATATCATTGAGCATCTTGGTGTAGATAGGGTATCCTGAGAATGGGGAGTCATGGGCTTCCCAAAGTATCTTCTTCTTGAGTTCTTAACTCAAAGGAATGCATAGCCTTATCTTGAACTAAAAAGGTCCTTCAGAGAAGTCTTGATTAAGCTTTAATTTAAGGCCTTTCTCCTCATCATGAAATTATCTTTGTAATTATTGGTAGTTTGGATCCTTAGATACTTCTTCCTTTGTCACCTAAGTGATAGGATTGCTTGGCATTAACACAATGGTGCCTAGGGATTCTATTCTTGAAGGTTCTTCTATGGTCATGGCATTGAGGAATGCTTTGCAGCTTAAAGCATTTGTAACTACATTCTCCTAGCATGGCCTATACTTGATCTCGAAATCATATTTTTGCAAGACTTTGATCCATTGTTGTTGTCTTATATTTAGATCTAGTTGGGTAAAGATCTACTTGACTCTTGTGATCCATGTGACTAAGGTAAATTTCTCACCAAGCAAGTAGTGTCTCCTTAACTTGAGGGCATGAATCGCTAGTAATAGCTCTAAATCATATGTGGCAAAGTCTTTTCATGTATCTTCAATTTTCTTGAAGAGTACACCACTAAATGACCTTCCTCCATAAATGCATAGCCCAATGTTGGAAAGCTAGTGTTTGTTATGACCTCAAACTCTTAGTTTAGGTTAGGAAGCTTCAGAATAGGAGCTATCACCAATATCTCCTTAAGTTTGTCAAAGTTGGACTACTCAATTGGGGTCCACACAATATACATTTGCTTCTTAACCAAATCGGCAAGAGGTGTAGCTATGAAGGCATAGTTGAAAGGGAAGTGGAGCCAAGGAGGAAGAAGCTTGGTGATGAGAGCTATGTCGGATGGAGAGCAAGAGCAAGAGAGAGAGAGAAACTCAAAGTGGGAACTCCAACAACCACAATGTGTGGCCAGGCCTTCCTTTATTCAAACTGTCACTAAAAGAATAAAGAATAAGTGACTGTGACGGGTGCCCACCATCTGCAGTGTGCAGTGGCGGGTACTATTAGTGTAGTAATACATTGGCGGCTAAGTGGAGGCGACTTTACCCCCAACAACCTCCCACTTAAAGATGAATCTGCCCCAATGAGAGAGAAAATAAAAGAAAAGACAGTATAACATGTACACATGTACAACAGGATGAGGAAAAAGACGTCATCTCATCCAACGCCCATCAATCTCCTGAGGAAGGCAAAGCGCTCTATAGTGAGGCTCTTCGTGAGCAAGTCTACAGGATTCTACTCAATTGGAATCTTGACAAGGTCAATAGACCTATCCTCAACGACCTCGTGAATGAAGTGATACCTCACCTCAATATGTTTCGACTTCACATGGAAGACCGGATTCTTGGCCAATTGAATGGCACTCATAGAATCCGAATGCAGTGTAGGCATAGCATTTGTCATACCAAGGTCTACAATCAAACGGCCTAACCAGATAGCCTCCTTGCAAGCCTCTGTGATTGCAATATACTCGGCCTCTGTAGTAGAAATATCCGTACACTTCTGCGCCCCCTGGGCATCCAAGAAATAGCCCCTCTAGCATAAGTGAACACATAGCCAGGAAGTGGACTTCCTACTATCTGCATGTCCTACATGATTAGAGTCAATGTACCCCATGACTCATGTATCCTAGCTACCATAGCTAATACACATATCTGTTGTGCCCTTCAGGTACCTCATGATACCCTTCACGGCATCCCAATGTTTCTTGCCAGGTATAGCCATATAATGTGCCACAACCCCAACTGCAAAAGCAATATCTCGATGGGTGGCTATCATGGCATACATAAGACTACCCATGGCTGATGCATAGGGAATCTTGGCCATCTCGGCCCTATGCTCATCAGTTTGCAGACAATCGACCTGTGAAACCTTCACATGAGAAGGTAATGGATAGCCAATAGGCTTAACATTCTGCATATGGAAGTGTTCAAGGACTTTATGAATGTACTCTCTCTGTGATAGATAGAGTAGTTCCTGAGATCTGTCACGCGTAATGCACATACCAAGTATATGAGAGGCCTATCCTAGATCTTTCATCTCAAAGCTCTTCTTGAGCTGAGCCTTAAGAGCATCTAGCTCCTCATGAGCTATCCTTGCTAAAAGCATGTCACCCACATAGAGTACCAAAATCAGTAAAGAATCGTCACGAGCTTTCTTTGTGTACAAGCATAGATCCATAGCATTGCGGCTGTAGCCCTGTGACTGCATGAATGCATCAAACTTATGGTACCATTCCCTAGGTTCCTGCTTCATGCCATATAGACTCTTCTTTAGCTTGCACACTAGGTGTTCCCTGCCAAGGTCTGCAAAGTCCTTAGGCTGCTCCATATAAATCCTATCATGCAAGTCCCCATGTAAAAAAGCTATCTTGGTATCTATCTGGTACAAGTCTAGGCTAAGCTGTGCAACCAAGGCCAAGACTAAGCGTAGGGTGGTCATCTTGACCACAGGAGAAAAGACTTTATCAAAGTCAACACCATGCTCCTTCTTAAAGCCCTTAGCAACCAATCGAGCCTTATATGTCGACTTGGGGTGTCTAGGGGTACTTTCAGCTTGTACATCCACTTGCATGGCAAAGCCTTCTTACCCTGAGGCAAGGAAACCAAATCCCAAGTCTGATTCTTATGCAATGAGTCAAGCTCAAACTGCATAGCCCCCTCCCAAGAGTGACAATCACCCCTGTGCATAGCCTCATCATAAGTGAGAGGCTCTCCTGCATCTATAACTAGTACATAATCCATAGAGAGCACAAAACAGTCAGGAGGTCATCTATCTCTAGTAGAATGCCTCAACCCAAGCTCTGCTATACCTGACCAACATCTTGTCTAACATCAGCATGTCTAACATCGGGGCCATGAGCATTAGGTGATGCTGCACGCTGTCTAGCTAGCCGTGGAGCGGGCTATACGGGAGCAAGTGGCTCCTCCTGAAAGATGACTCTGCGTATCTCAACCACTTTCTCAGGCTACATATAACATAATATTAGTGAGTTTGGGAATCTTCCAATTCCCATTTTTTGAATACTAAAAAGGTGGCACCCAGATAACATGCCCATAAGTTTCTCAAAACCGTATGATGTGACCTATCATTGGAAAGTGCTTGAAAAATGGAATCTATTGAGCTATAGAGCACTCAATTTGGAGTTATAGTGTTCCAGTTATGACAAATCCAAATATTTGACCATATGTCCCAAACTTATGGGAAATTCCCATATTCCCTAATATGGTGTTATATGCATTTTTTCCTCGTGAAAGATGGCATCATGGCTGCGGATAATTTACACACCTGCGGATCCCATAGACGGTAACCCTCTCTCCTGCATCCATAGCCAATCAAAATGCATTTGACACTTTTAGGATCCAACTTATTGCATTTGTCCTTGGGCACATGGAAGAATGCCTCGCATCCAAAGACATGCAAATGATCATAAGAGGGGGGCTTTCCTGCCCATACCTCCTCTACAACCTGAAAGTCAATGCCACTGCTAGGGGACCTATTAATGAGATGCACTGCAATAGTAACTGCCTCAGCCCAAAAGTGCCACGGTAAGCTAGCCTAGCTAAGCATGCTACAGACCCTTTCCTGAATGGTCCTATTCATGCGTTCACCCATACCATTCTGGGGAGGGATGTAACGGGGGGTCAACTGACGCTTAATACCCCACTCATCACAAAACTGCTCAAAAGCACGTGATACATACTCACCCCCATTATCTAACTTTAGGCATTTTAGCCTTTTCCAAGACTGGTTCTCTGCTAATGCAAGTCAACGCTAAAATGTGTCTAAGACATAGGATTTTCTCTTTATGGAATAAGCCCAAACCTTACGTGAGTAATCATCTATGAAAGTAACAAAATACTTTGCCCCACCGAGTGACTGACAGGGCATGGGCCCACATACATCTGAGTGCACAAGAGCCAAGGGATCACCCATGCATTTCTTACCATATTTTTATGTGTATTTCTAGTCCTCATGCCATACAAACATTGATTACAAGAATCAAAATGCGAAGAGTCAAAAGGCGGAAGATACTGTAAAGCACGGAGCATTTTCATTCCTTTAAGGGACATAAACAAGCATGCCAAAGGGATACATGGGGGATAGAATCCACAAACAAAACATGATTCAATGTAGCTCCATATACAAGTAAGGGATAGAGGCTACCAGACTTGGCACCTCTTGCAAGAAAAAGCCTACCACGAGTAATCTTCCATGCAAAGTCTCCAAAAGACACAAAATACCCTGCATCATCAAGCTGTCCAGCTGACATAAGGCTGCGAGTCAATGCAGGTACATGAAGTACATCATGCAAAACAAAAGAACTACCAAAAGGAAATTGCAGCTTAGCATCTCCAATGCCCATAATGTCAAGAGACCTCTCATCACCAAGATGCACAAAACCAGAGATGGTACGAGAGGTGTGAAACCAATCTCTACAGGGTATCACATGAAATGACACACTCAAATTCAAAATCCAACACTGGGCATACATAGAATGTGTCTCAAAAACCCGTAAGGCATCGCATGAAGAAGCTACAAGTATGTAACCCTCATCTGAATCAATGGCCTGCATGACATGAACCTCTTCTATCTTCACACTGGAATTTGCAGGTACAATACTGCGCTCAGAAGACTTTTCCTGCACTTCCTCTTTTCCCTTTTCCTTGTGCTTATCATCGCGCATCTTATGGCATTGGGGCCTAATATGTCCTGCTTTCCCACAATAATGACAGGTTAGATCAGATTTCCCTCCACGGGACTTAGTGCGGCCACGTGACTTTGACTTGGACTTCTGAGAGTCCTTGCCCTTATGATCATTATCATACCTGCCATGTCTATCACCTCTAACGATCAATGTATGTGAAGAGCAGAAAGCATCATTGTTTCTCCTATTGATTTCCTCAGTCAATAAAGCACTCTCAGCATCTTTGATTTTCAACCCATCAAGCTTGTTCGTGCATATGGCAGTACAAAGGATATCCCATGATTCAGGCAAGGTGCCAAGCAAAAACAACGGGTGCAAGTCATCTTTGAACTCAATACCCTGTGACAACAGATTCTTCATGATAGAATGAAACTGATTGAAATGAGATGATAGGGATGTCCCCTCCTTCATGCAAAGGTCCATTAACTGCTTCAACCAATACATCTGTGACGCAGGACTCTGCTGCGCATAAAGCTCCTAAATCTTCTCCCATAAGTCCCATGCACTCTAATTCTCATCTTCAACAACATTATGATGGACCTCTTCTGAGAGTGACAAGATAATGGTAGACCTGCATAGCTCATCAACTTCTATCCAAACATCATCATCCATATCCTCGGGTTTAACACCCTTGAAGCACAATGGTTTAATTTGCAACTTCTGCACCACCAAAACCTGCCATATCTGGGACTTCCAATACCCATAGTTGGTACCATCCAACTTGGCAATGTTAAAGAGAGCTGTGTCTTTCAGATGACCAACCATACTGTCCCAAATCAAAGCAAAATTGCAAAATTGCAGGTTGTTGTAATGAACAGAAAATGCACTAAAACCACTACTAAAACTGGCTGAAAGAGTGGATATTACCAAGAGAACCACCTGTCCACCAAATATGACCAAGAGAATGTTAAACAGTAAGCATTACCCTCATACAAGTGCTCAAAATCTGTAGATTTCAGCTTGCTGGAATAAATTACAGCAGTATGTAAAATTGTCCCAAAGTGAAGCAATCACTGATACATATGTCACTGCAACTGCCAAGTAGCAAGATACATCCAACAGTGAGTGTCAAGGGGCAAGAAGGTACCAAGAACTATCAAACCAATAACTTGTCAAGCAAGAGACACCTCATAGGTCTAGAAGTCATGCATGTAATGGGTCTCGAGGTAAGAGAAGAGACCAAGCACAAGCACAACTGATAGAGCAAGAAGCTCAATGCATAACCATCCAAGATGCATAAAAAACTGGCAAACCTGTGACAGAGATAGGTGCCTGCCCCAATAGGCGTATCAAATTAGCCCACTACAAACTAACTGCAGACATAAAGCTCTCAAGAGCAACTGTCCCACAAGCTCAAGCTCAAGTGTAAGTAAAACTCTGTGTACATCCGAATATGCCAAGAGTCTCCCACTGGAAGTAAAGTCAGATGCAAATAGAGCAAGCAATGCTCAAATACATCGAGTACATAGCATTAGACATTCCAAATCCTAGTAGGGTACATCCGAAGCATAAATCCCAAGCTATCTCAGACCCATAAAGCATAAGCCTGAAACCAATCAAATAGCATGTAACTGACAACCAAATGTAATTCCCATTAGGTCCAAAATGCTCAAATACATCCAAAGACGAAGCTCCAAGTGACTGTCAAACATGGGCAAACCAAGGGGCATCCATATCTGACCAAAACATAAATGCAAGAAGCCTAAATGTCAAGCAGTGACAATAGGCATAAACCGGTCCAAAGCATGCCAACTGAAGCCAAATGCCGGTGAATGTTGACCAAGTCGGAGCCTAATCCAAGCTCAAAGCATTCCGAAACCAAAAAAAAGCATTTGACAATCTCCAAATACATCGGTATGATCATTCAAATCTCCGGTAAGAACCCCGTATCCAAGAACCAATGCATAGACCAAGTTAATGAGCTTCAGCCCACTATATTACAATAACATATTCAAATCTCTGGTAAGCACCCCGTATCCAAGAACCAATGCATAGACCAAGTAAATGAGCTTTAGCCCACTATATTACAACAGCATATTCACTATCAAATGAAGCTCAATCGGTGCCCAAATGTGCTCCAAATCAGTCCCAGAGGACCAAGCCAAGATCCAATCTCATGCTGGACTTGCGGTCATCCAGGCCATATTTCATCACGCTGCCCGGAAAGGGAACATGCAAACAAGGACAAAGCTGACCTTTGATGCATCGAGTGTGGAATCACACACCTATTTCCTGACTGTCCTAGATGGAAGCCATCAACTAGTTCTACCAATGTGCCCTCAATACCGTTGGGGCTATTCGGTGTGGAGACCTTTGACAATGAGGATACGCCCATCCCACTACATGTCATGATGCGAGCATATACAAAATAGGTAGGCATCTCATTGCCTGGGCCAAGTAACCTGGATGCAGTCTCGTTGGGAAAGAAAAGTCAGAGAGGAGAAGGAGAAAGAGAATGGACGCAAATATTACCCTTAAGACTGAGGAAGCTACAACGCTAGTGACAGGAAAGAGGGTCACTGATGCAGAGGCAGAGACCTCAGCTCCTAAGACAATAGAACTAGGGAGTGCCAAGGTAGGGGAATACCCCCACCCTAAACGGCAACTCGAGGCCATAGCCAAAGTCAAGGAGTGGGTCAAGGGTGCCCAGGAACACCTTAAGGATGTAGAGACCATACTGGAAGACCAAATTGAAGACCTCTCTAGTGTGAGTACACCCATTTCATCGTCGCGACCTCAATCGGGGAACACACCCACACCACATGAGATGCCATAGAGGCAAGACTAGGAAGAAGCATGTTAGCAAGCTAACCAAGTCATATGGCCAAAGAGTGCTAACCAAGGAGGAAGGCAACCACCCAGCAACCTCCTCACCACTTTAGTAACCACACCAATAACCTTGAGCCTAGGAGATCTGCTTTGGCATCACCCTTCCTTATGGCAAGAATTAAAGCACTGGGTGGAGGGAAAAGAGGAGTACATTGTCGCTGACTTGCAAGAGCAGGACGCAGTCATGTAGATTCCAAGCCTAATGCTACACTCAGTTCCAAGGTCACTGCACGTCAATGCTTTCTGGGAAGGCCTTGAGATGCATGTAGTCTTACCTATCTTAGCCTTGGGGGATGTAGCACGAAAAGGAATCGTAGACACAAGTGGTAATATCAATGTCTTGAGCCATGCAGTTCTATAGGCCTAGGGAAACCCACCCCTAGAAACGGCTAGGTTCAATATCACATTGGCCAATGGAATGAAGGTCAGACCATTCGGGGTCCTAAAGAGCTGGCCAGTGAAGGTTGCAAGGGTGCCCTTTTTTGTGAACTTCATTGTCATGAAGGGAGTGGACTATGACATACTGCTAGGCCGACCCTGGATGAGGAATGCTCGAGTTATTGAAGATTGGGATAACAATCTCATCTTCTTGGGGAATAGAACAGAAGCGGTAAGGGTTGAGATGGATACCTGGAAAACTACCCCAGCCGACCTTAATGCTATCTCAACCATGCTAAAAGGTGATGCATAGGCAAGCAAACCCTATGGGTCATTGACCGAGTATATCCCTTGCCCTGAGGATGAGCGGGATTGGATGCATGTCTTGGCAACCATTGACCTATCATTCTCAGATGAGGAAGAGCTATATAGGCAAGGTGTTAAATCCCCAAGCATGCCAGCAAGGGAGCCCATCGTGCCACTCTGCATGGCAGGAAGCTCACGTAACCCAGGGAAATCGGTCTCGTTCCATATCCCCACCAACAAGCTCGAGCTTCAGGAAATCATAGAGTACCTGACCGATAAACTGAAGCATAATATGGCTGCCAATCTCAAACCCCTAGGTGATCTTTTGGCTAAGCCTGAGTGGAAATGGACCGAAATTCACGATCTGAACCTATTATACAATTGAGCTTTAGTCATTGACGAAAAGGAGATTGGAGAGGAAAGCCTGGGGGATGACGAGCAGTCAGAGGGGCAAGACTCTGATGATGAGGAGTACGAGGACGGCCGCTCTATTGGAGATGAGAGTAAAGAAGAGTTAGACAAGATAGAATATGACACTGAAGGGAGAACGATCGAACAGATCAAGGCAGACTCTAGGCCTAGAAGGGAAAGGGCAGGCTGAAATGAAAGAGGAGTCATGTGGATGGAGTGTGATAGATCCTGGTTGGAGCACATAGGAGCCATGGATTACGAGCAGGCAGGAGTGGTGCAACCATTGGTAGTTCCAGTGCTTAAGACAGATACACCTACTGAATTACGACCCCTGGCAAAGCTCCTTCCTCAAGTGAGGCATGTGAGTTCAACTCGGAGTTAGAAGTCAGTACGGAGAGTGATCCCAAAATACCCCAACCCTCTAAGGTTAGACGCACCAAAGGGGACTTGCCAGTCCACCTTAGGCGTAGACGGCTAAAGGAGGAGGCCAGGAAGCGAACTAAGGACTCAGCAGGCAAAGAGGCAAAAGAAGCCGCAAGATCTCCCCAAACGCTTCACAAAGTTTAAGAAGGGTGATAGAGTGGTGATTCTGCTAGGAGCAAAGAGACAAGGGCAAACCAGTGAGCCAATTGAGGGACCTGCCAAGGTCAAGGAAGTCAACTTGGTAGGGGAAGGCGAGAAGCCTTGACCTATGTTCATTGCTGACGACTTGACCAAGGATGAGGAGGCTAAACTTGTTGCTCTCCTACGAGAGTATGTCGATGTGTTTGCCTGGTCCTTGGAGGAACTTAAAGGAGTCGATCCTAGGGTTGTAACCCATAATATCCCAATGGTTCCAGATGCGGTGCCAACAAAGCAACGACCTTACTCTATGAATCCCAAACACGCCTATGCAGTGAAGGAGGAAATTGATAAGCTCCTGAAGGTGGGATTTATATATGAGATTGAGCAACGGATTGGGTATCACCTATAGGGATCGTTATGAAAAATAATGGTAAAATTTGAGTGTGTGTGAATTACAAGAAAGTTAATGCTGCTAGAAGAGGGACAACTACCCCTTATCGTATACCGAGCACATGCTGGAGAGGGTAGTAGGCAAAGAAGCCTACAGCTTCCTAGATGGCTTCTCTGGCTATAATCAAGTGCAAGTGCACCCTGACGACAAGCACAAGACTGCCTTCGCCACGGAGTGGGGTGTATTTTCCTACATCGTTATGCCCTTTGGGCTAATGAATGCATCTGCGACCTTTCAACGACTTATGCGTACACTCTAGTTGGGCCAAACACTTAGAAAAGTTAAGAGCTGTCTTTGAACGGTGTCGGTTATACAACCTCTCGTTGAACCCCTTAAAGTGCCAGTTCTGGGTGAAGCACGGATGTATCCTATGGCACGCAGTGTCAAGGAATGGATTTTCACTGACTTCTCAAAAGTCAGGGTCATTATCGACCTACCACCACCCGTTAACTATAAGGGCGTTCAATGTTTCTTAGGCCATATGGGATACTATCGACACTTTGTATTGAATTATGCACTGATTGCTAGACCATTGTACAAGCTGCTAATTGTATTCAAGTGAACTGAGGAATGCCAGCGTGCATATGAAGAGTTGAAGAAGGCTCTCACCACTGCACCAATCTTACGAGCCCCAGACTGGAGCATAACGTTTCATGTACACATAGATGCCTCTAAGTTTGCTATTGGAGCTGTTCTATGCCAGCCTGATGAGCATAACCTAGATTACCCCATGAGTTTTGCCAATAGGCAGCTCACTGAAACATAGATGAACTATTCCACTACAGAAAGGGAAGGGTTAGCCATTGTGTTTGTTGTAAAGAAATTTAGGCATTATCTGTTGGCCACCTCCTTCGTCTTTTTCGTTGACCACCATCAAGCCTTGCTTTATCTCGTGAACAAGCCATGCGCTACAAGTCGCATAGCTAGATGGTTACTTCTCTTGTTGGAATTCGATTTCTCTATTGTTGTATGTAAGGGAAAGCAGCACTACACGGCTGATCACATGTCCCACATACCCACAAGAGAAGCTGCTAGAAAAGGCATATCTGACGACCTACCAGGTCATCTCTTTGGCCTGTCTAGCGAAAAAGACTTGTTTAGGGCCGATCTGACACCATATTGGGCCGATGATGTAGTTCAAGTGCTAGAGAATGGTCTACCTGAGAGACCTATTGAGAAAGCCAGGCTAAGGAGACTTATCTTAAAGATCCAGCCATACCAACTGATCGCTGGCCAACTCTATAGGCTAGAACAAGACAGTTTGTTGCGCAGATGTGTGTGTGAGTACGAGATGCACGATGTATTGAGAGAAGCGCATGGTGGAATAGTTGGAGGACACTTTAATGGGGATACAATAGCCCGTAAGGTGCTACAATCCCAACTATGGTGGCCCACCCTATTCCGTGATGCTGCTAAATTTGTAAAACACTGCGATGAGTGCCAGAGGACTAAGGTGCCTGTGCGCAAGGATAAGATGGAGTTGAGCCCCGATTTAGCACGATAGCCCTTCGAAAAATGGGGCATTGACTTCATTGGACCTATCAGTCCTAGGACACAGTACTCCTAGGCACGCTACATCATTGTGGCAACTGATTACCTGACAAAGTGGGCAGAGGCAAGAGCCACTAGGAAGAACGATGCTAGAACCACTGCGAAGTTCTTGTGGGAGCAGGTCCTTTCACGTTTTGGTTGTCCATTTGAACTAGTAAGTGATTAGGGCATGCACTTCATTAATGAAGTGATATCCCACCTGCTCTCGACCTTCCTAATCATTCATAGAAGATCCTCGCCCTACTACCCTCAAGCAAATGGCCAAGTAGAATCCACAAATAAAATCCTAAATGTGCTTATGAAGGTGGTATCCACATCACGAAGTGACTGGGATAACAAATTAATGGCAGCCTTGTGGGCCTATCGTACAGCTTATAAGACGGCTGTAGGACAGGCGCCCTTTAGGCTGAATTATGAAGCAGAGGCCATTCTACCCTTAGAGTTCTTTGTCCCTAGCTTAAAGATAGCAGCCCATGAGCATTGGGAGGAAAGAGAGGCTTGGACCAACTGCTTAGAGGAGTTAGAGCGTCTCACGGAGACTCGACTCTTAGCCATCCACGCTCTGATTTGCGAGAAGGCACGAAGAAAGATGTGGTTTGATAAGCATGTCAAACAATGCAACTTTGATTAGGGGGATCTCGTTCTACTATACTTTGTGAAGGGTCACAAACAGAAAATGAAATTTCGAGGACTAGGACCTTTTCGAGTACGTACAATTAGTAGAAGAGGCAATGTTGAATTGGAGATGCTCGAAGGTGAAGGAATAGGCTTTTTCAATGGCAGTCGCATGAAAAAGTACTATCCTCCTTCCCATCTGTTGCACGAGCCACCTATGCTTGAAGCCCTTGTCAACGTCTACGTGGCCACTATTACCAAACTAACAGATCAAGATGAAGAAGTAGTGGCACCTGCCTACCTACGAATCACGGTCACTGCAGAACGGACGTATTCTTTTGATGCCTTGATCGATGAAGGTGCCGACTATAATATCTTGACGCATGACCATTGGACACGCATTGGTCAACCTAAATTATAGCCCATAAAAGCTAAACTTAGCTCTTTTGGGAGCAACACTTACTCACTCTTAGGAAAATGCAAAGTGGTTGTCTCTATCGAGTCTGAAAGTATACCAGTCTTCTTTTATGTGTTGCCAAACACTAAAGGGGCCGGTAATAAGTCACTACTAGGTCTCACTTTTAAAAAGCAGACGAACTACAATGTGAACTATAACCTAGATCGCATCCATCTTGCTATAGGCAATGTGCGCATAGTGACTACTTTTAGCAAGGGTTATCTTGATCCTTCTACAATTGCAAAGCCACTGATAGAGACCCCTATGACCACGCCTATGACCAAGCCTAGGAAGAAGGGCTATGATATCTCAACCCATGCTCAAACTGCTAGAACCAAGCCCACCAAGGCCATTCACGAGGCCAAGGAGTCCATGCTCATATGGGTGCCAAAAAGACAAGGGCCACCTCCTTGTAAACCGCAGAAACGTGCTTCTAAACGCAAAAACTATCAGTCCACAGCCTAAGAGCCAGCTCAGACGGTATCGACGTAGGTGCATGACCATGCCGCAATGGATCCCCAAAGATCTCTTGCAAGAACAAGGATACTATGAGGGAAACCCCTGGATATGGGTGCCTAAGAGTGGACATTCAAGAGGCTCAACTCTAAGCAATCTCACTCTAGCTAGAGAGGCTTGCACATACGGAGCCTAGGCTGCAAAGCAAGCTGGACCAGCACCGGTTGTGATTAATGAATCCCAACACATTTATTGTCCAAAGCTAGATGCCCTAGAATTATACAAGTCAAAGGAGTTGAGCACCCCCATGCTGGCTCAGATAGAATGTAGCTCACCTCCTATGCCACTGGAGCCCCCTGCAGCATCTCAAAGTGCTTCTGAGTGCAAAGTCCCATCTGTGATGCCATCAATGGAGTCACCACTGTCCAGCCCAATTGTACCATTACCACTAGCAGGTCTTAGGCCTTCGTATGAAAGATGATCTTTCCTTTCAGTGGCCAAGGATCTTGTCGAGACCTTGGGAGATGACGTAGTGACATGCATCAAGGTGTTAGATAACACCTTCACCACATTCGCTAGGAGCTATGAGAGGCTTGACCTAGGACTTCTCGATGAACCCCTTGCTTCTGATGTTCGTGCATTGCCATGCACTGGGGAAGACTACGAATTTATGACCTTCGAATTCCCCAAAATTGCCACCGAATTAATCGCTAATGGAGAAATCTCAAAGGAGCAAGCCATTCTCAAAAGACTAATTACCTCGTACCGCAAGCCTGCTCACTCTGCACCTGAACAAGAACTGGAGGAGCTCACGTAGCTTGCTAGCTCTGATTATTCATTCTTACAACTGTGGTATGCCTTGCGACTTCAATGGGAGAAAAAAGATTGCCGCATCATGACCAATGCCGAGCAAAGAATGGCAATCAAAACAATTGAACACGACCCTACTTATGTGGCACCTCTTTCGTTTAGGGTTTTGGCCATTACACGCAACATACACTTAGATGACCATGTGTTAGCCCACCCTTGCATTGACTAATTCCTTACGGAAGAGGAACTGCACGTTGTTAGTTACCTCAATTTCAAGAACATCTTTCATGATGTCTTGACCTATATCACCCAAGCTTCCATACGACCATGTGAACTTGATCGTCATGCCCAGCTTGAATATAACCCTAACCTCTATACTTGGCTGTTGGCCAAGTAACTCGCCCCACAAAGTCAAGTGATATAGCAAGGTGTAGTGATGGATGAAAATGATCAACTGAATTTAAATAGGAAAGAATGCAAGGAGGAAATAGATGTTGCTTTTGAATTATTTCCAAGTTTCATACCTCTGAAGCAGTACAACAAATTGTCACACGCATTCTTTCTTGGGTTTTTGTTAGTGATGAGTCAATTCATAATGCTAATATTGGCATGGTGTAATGACAGGCACCTACCATGGCACGACAAGAAAAGGGGGGTAAACTTTCATTCACTGAAGAGGAGTTGACAAAGTATGGGATCAATGTTTCAGAGGAGGTGGATTGGAACGGTTTTGTGTAGAAAACTAGCAAAAGTTCAGCCGCGCTCCTGGCTCCACGCAGCATCAGCTGGGTGGGGAGTCTCTTGCTTCTACTGCATGATCTGCAAGGAAAAAGCCTGCCTCAAAAGCCTCCACAATCAGATATGGAAGTATCCTGACGGCAATCATCCATGAAGCTATCAAGGATATTGGTGTATTCTTTTCATCCATTAATGCCCATGCAACTTCTGCAATATGACTTTTTTTTTCTGCAACCCCATTTTGTTGTGGGGTATACCTACAAGTAAATTATCTCTTTATCCCATGAGTCCTCAAGAAGCCATTAAACTCATTAGAGAGGTACTCTCCCCCTCCATCTGATCTCAAGTACTTCACTTTCAAGCCTGTTTTTGTTTCAACATCCGCCTTGAAATATTTGAAGTGCTAAAATACATCACTCTTTTCCTTGATGAAATATACCCATAGCTTCCTTGAACAATCATCAGTAAATGTGACAAAGTATTTGCTACTACCAAGAGATACATTCTGTGTAGGCCCCCAAACAGCAAAACAGGTTCAATCACCAATTTGGTGAAATGCAGATTTCAGGAGGTCGAGGAAACTTTAGAGGCAGGGTGGATCCCCAAGAGAAACACCAAGGAAAAAGGGATTCTACTGCAAGAAAATCTATCTTGTAACATCAACAAGCTTTTATTTCATTCTTTTGATCATCAAAACAAAGAAAACAGTAAATCTTCACGCAACATCATAGTAGATATCTCCCACAGATTTGATAGAATCAACCATAATCTTCAACATCTTCATAGAATACTTCAATAGAACAATGAACATAAAAGAATACACCATCTTTGAATGGAAATCAATCACATAGTATTCATCTTCAATGTCTTTATAGTTCTCTCATATACAGTTACACTGTTTTGATAGAATTATCAATCTCTGGCTCTCTCTCTCTCTCTCTCTCTCTCTCTCTCTCTCTCTCTCTCTCTCTCTCTCTCTCTCTCTCTCTCTCCATCAATAGTACATCATATCCTCACTAAAATACTCTAATACTGACTCTCAATAATCCTCCTTAGGTCGTGGATGCATCTCCTAAAAGGTATGTCTGATATGAAGAGGCACTAGAGCCACTACAATGTCCCTTCATAGCTCACTACTGTCACTGTCACTTCAGTCTCGTCTTCAGCAGCTGCTTCTTCCATTTGTTTTAGCTCTTTTGAACTTAGATTCATCCTTTCCAAAAGTTAGAAAACTTTTTCAAAGTCACACATACTTTCTACAGAACACTTACAGAAGGTCTACAGAACAGTACAGTACAGTACTAGAGTAGATAAGAACAGTTACAGAGCAGAGACAGAGGCTCTACAGAAGATTTACAGAGGGTTACAGAAGGTCATCAAAGAGCATAAAATCCTTATAACTCATACTAAAACCATTCCAAACTATAAAAAACTATTCAATAAGCTTCCAAAAGATTTCAATCTTCATCAATCATCAATCCATGCTTCATACAAAAGAAAATCAGAATAAAACAGAAGCTATACAGAAGGTATACAAAATCAATCAGAACCTCAACAGAACCTATCAGAACATCACAGAGCTTCATATCTCTATTAAGAATCATCATGAACTTCCAAAACATAATCAATATCATCCAAAACACTCTCAAACACTTCCATTAACAACCATACATCACTCTAAATCCATCCAAAATCAATCATTTAGACCTCAAAAACAACAAAAATCAGTAAAAAATTCAGTATTTCTCCACTCTCAACATATCCCCACACTTAGAAAGGAAGTATCCTTGCGACCCAAGGAAAAGAAGAATATAAGTTCACTAAAGAGCTCAATTTTATCTTCCGTAGGATCTTCAATAATCTCACCAAACCACAACCCCAACTTATCACCTGTATCTGATAGAAAAATACTACTAAAGGAAAACTTCGTTATTCATTAACTCATCTGATAAACATTTAAAAGTCATAACAAATTTGTAAAGGATATAAGAGGTTCTTCTTCAGCTTTCCATCATAGGCTTTCCATCCACCATTAATAGTTTGAAAAGAGTTCTCGAACAAATTATTCAACCAGCACGAACTCATCACATACAATTATTACAACACACACACTAAACACAACCATCTGAATGACACCTCCAAAAAGAGATATATATATCATTAAGAATCATCCAAAATACATTGCAAAGGCATCAATGAAGGTGATCCCTTTTGAAGGCTTGTGGTTTCGAAAACGATCCATGGAGAAAGACTCATCCATAAATGTCTTTGGAGGATTTTGAAAGAATTGCAGGCAGCACATCCTTTCTAGCAAAACAAGGTATCTGCTAGGTAGACATAGGGCATGAAAATATAGGACATCCAAATGTTGGGAATCAATGTTCACATTGACATTCATACAAAGCTTTGGAATGGCCTTTTGATCATTATGGGAATGCCTATGCATGTATGCTAGATACCAAGAAAAATGAGCTATCAATCTCACTGAAGGATCTAGAGATTGTGAATATTGGTGAGCAAAATGAAGGTAATTCTAGTATGCTTGACTAGCAGTTGTCCAGTTCCCTGGTATTAATGGCCAGTTAATCTGTGGTCCCATGAGAGAATCAGTCGAGCTACATCCTCTTCTTCTCGGAATCCGAGGAAAAGAGGATGAAGAGATGGATAGGCAAAATCATAAAAGGAGGAATAAGCTAAAGAAGGAGTGGCTGAAAATTTAAGTGAATCAGTTAGGAAAGGTGTCAATTGATAAGCAGGAAAAGTAGAAGGTATATGAATAGATGGAGAGAAGGGGGAAAAACTCGATCTTCGATGAAAGAACAATAGGTAAATATAGGAATTTGAGGAAAACCTTGAGGTTGGAAAAGAAGAGATAAGATAGCTGCCAAATTGGTTTGATAAAGGGAAAGATAGGTATCATAGCGATGAGCCATTTGTTGGTAGTATGATAGGCTAGCAATAGAGGGACCTAAAACAGATCTTCTCTGATAGGCATAAAAAAAGGATGAATCAAATGGATGGTTTTTGGAAAGATAAGCTAGCAGATCCACCCTCAGTTGATTAGTGCTCTGCACATAAGTATGGAGCCCCAAGAGGAACACCACGGAAAAGGAAATTCTCTTGCAAGAAAATCTATCTTGTAACATCAACAACTTTTATGTCATTCTTTTGACGACCAAAACAAAGAAAACAACAAATTTTCATGCAACATCATAGTAGATATCTCCCACGGATTTGATAGTATCAACCATATTCTTCAACTTCTTCATAAAACCCATCAATATAACAAAGAACACAAGGGAATACACCATCTTTGAATGGAAATCAATCACATATTATTCATCTTCAATGTCTTCATAGTTCTCTCTCTCAATCTCTCATATACATTTACATTGTTTTTATAGAATTGACTATCTCTGGCTCTCTCTCTCTCTCTCAATAGTACATCATCTCTTCACTATAATACTCTCATAATAACTCTCAATAATCCTTCTTAGGTCGTGGATGCACCTCCCAAGTGGTATGTCTGATATGAAGAGTCACCAGAGTCACTACAGTGTCTTTTCACAGCTCACTACTGTCACTATCACTTAGTCTTCTCTTCAGTCTTCAGCAGCTACTTCTTCCACTTGTTTTAGATCTTTTGAACTTAGATTCATCCTTTCCAAAGGTTAGAAAACTTTACCAAAGTCACACATACTTTCTATAGAATACTTACAGAAGGTATACAAAAGATCTCAATCTTCATCAATCATCAATCCATGCTTCATACAGAAGAAAATTAGAACAAAATAGAAGATATATAGAAGGTATACAAAACCAATCAGAACCTCAACAGAACATCATAGAGCTTCATATCTCCACTGAGAATCATTATGAACTTCCAAAACATAATCAATATCATCCAAAATACTCTCAAACACTTCCATTAACAACTATACATCACCCTAAATCCATCAAAAATCAATCAAAAAGTCAGACTTTTTCCACTCTCAACATATCCCCACACTTAGAAAGGAAGCATCCTCGCAACCTAAGGAAAAGAAGAATATAAGTTCATTAAAGAGCTCAATTTTATCTTCCATAGGATCTTCAATAATCTCGCCAAACCACGACCCCAACTTATTACCTGGATTTGATAGAAAAATACTACTAAAGGAAAACTTCGTTATTCATTAACTCATCTGATAATCATTTAAAAATCATAACAAATTTATAAAGGATATGAGAGGTTCTCTTCAGCTTTGCACCATAGGCGTCCATCCACCATCAATAGTTTGAAAAGAGTTCTCAAACAAATTATTCTCAAGCAGCACGAACTCATCACATACAATTATTACAACACACACACAAACATTAACACAACCATCTGAATGACACCTGCAAAAAGAGATATATATCATTAAGAATCATCCAAAATACATTGCAAAGCATCAATGAAGGTGATCCCTTTTGAAGGCTTGGTGGTTTCGAAAACTATCCATAGAGAAGGATTCATCTACAAATGTCTTTGGAGGATTTTGAAAGAACTGCAGGTAGCACATCCTTTCTAGCAAAACAAGGTATCTGCTAGGGAGACATAGGGCATGAAAATATAGGACATCCAATTGGTGGGAGTCAATGTTCACATTGACATTCATACAAAGCTTTGGAATGGCCTTTTGATCATTATGAGAATGCCTATGCATGTATGCTAGATACCAAGCAAAATGAGCTGTTAATCTCACTGAAGGATCTAGAGATTGTGAACATTGGTGAGCAAAATGAAGGTAGTTCTAGTATGCTTGACTGGCAGTTGTCCAATCTCCTAGAATTATTGGCCAGTTTATCAGAGGTCCTGTAAGAGAATCAGTCGAGCTCCACCCTCTTCTTCTGGGAATCTGCTGATCAAACCCTTTATATTCACTAACCAACTGAGGGGATTAAGAAATAGAAGTGGTAGGAGATGGAAGTGGAATAAGTAAAAGTGGATGAAGAGATGGGTAGGCAAAGTCATAAAAGGAGGAATAAGTTAAAGAAAGAGTGGCTGAAAATTTAAGGGAATCAGTTAGGAAAGGTGTTAATTGATAAACACGAAAAGTAGAAGATATATGGATAGATGGAGAAGGGCATGGTGGAAAGGGAAAAATACTCTATCTTCGATAAAAGAGCAATAGGTAAATATGGAAATTTGAGGAAAAGATTGAGGTTGGAAAAGAATAGGTAAGATTGCTATTGAATTGGTTTGATAAAGGAAAAGATAGGTATCATAGCGATAAGCCATTTCTTGGTAGTATAATAGGCTAGGAACAAAGGGATCTAAGACAGATCTTCTCTGATAGGCATAAAAAAAGGTTGAATCAAATGGATGATTTTTCGGTTCCTTCTTAAAACTTTAATTATAATTTATTAGGGTGAAATGGTGCTTAAACAAAACCCGGAATGTGATTCCCAAACTGGGGTCTCTAAATGCAAATTCATTAATTAGAAATTAATCGTGATGTGGAGCTCTTTTTTGCCAGTGCGTGCTTTTTTTTAACGGCTGGTTCATGTTTATTAAAAATGAAAGTGCCTCTGAAGCACACTTAGCATGTGCAAAGTGAACGACTGGTTGATTTTAAATTATTAGAAACTATGTGTTTAGCGCGAGTGCACGTGAAGCTGATTTTTAGGATTTAAAATGAATTTTTATGAAGTGTAGTATTAAAATTAGAAATTTTTTTGCTTCAAAGAAAATTTTTGCCTTTTATGAAAATATTTTTAATTGATAATTTAGTGAAAAAAGGGGCAAGGGATTTGTGGACTTTTTTGGAAATTTTTTAAATTTATTTATGTATTTTTACTATTTTAAAATGAATTTTACTCATTTTTCATGTAATTTTGAATGAATTTTCAGATTTTGAATTTTTTGCAATTTATTTGTTTTAATTTTCACCTTAAAAATATTCCAAATAATTTCAGTAATATTGGTAAATTTTCAAAAGAAAAAGTCATTTTTTCTGATTTTAAATGAATTTTTGGAATTCTTATCTGTCTTTTGTTGATTTTTTAATGTATTTTTATATAGTTGCAGGTTAGAAAATAAAAGGCGGTACCCGGGCTGCGTGTGAACAGCGAAGAATGACTGCCTGTGAATGGCGGACTGCAATACTCCACCGCACGAACAAGTCGGAAGCGCGTCCTCGCGTGTGAACGCCTGCTAGCACACCCGTACTTTGCAAAAAAAGAACGGAAGAGAAAAGGCAGGAACAGGGGCTCACTGAGTAGATTAAGTGAAGTAGGTTAGCGTAGTCTGAGAGAGTTGATTAAGTTAATTTAGTTGAGTAAATCAATGAAGTTAGTTAGGTTAGTCTAGTTCGTTAAGTTAGGTCAAGTCAAGTCAATTAGGTCTGGTTAGTCTAGTTAGGTCAGTTAGTCTAACTAGGTCTGTGAAGTCAAGTCTAGTTAGGTCAGTTAAGTGTAGGTAGGTCAGTTAAGTCTAACTAGGTCTGTGAAGTCAAGTCTAGTTAGGTCAGTTAAGTGTAGGTAGGTCAGTTAAGTCTAACTAGGTCTGTGAAGTCTAGTTAGGTCAGTTAAGTCTGGGTAGGTCAGTTAGTCTAACTAGGTCTGGTTAGTCAGGTGAAGTTTAGTTAGTCTGGTTAGTCAGGTGAGGTCTGGTCTAACTAGGTTAACTAGGTTAGGGTGGGGACTAACCAGGGTTAGTCGAGGGGGGTTAGTTAAGCTAACTAGAGTTAGTGGAGCTAGGTTAATTGAACTAACTAGGGTTAGTTGAGGGAGGTTAGTTAGGACTAACTAGGGTTAGTGGAGCTAGGTTAATTGAACTAACTAGGGTTAGTTGAGGGAGGTTAGTTAGGACTAACTAGGGTTAGTGTAGCTAGGTTAATTGAACTAACTAGGGTTAGTTGAGGAAGGAACTAACTAGTGTGAGGTTAACTATTAACTAGTGTTAGGTTAATTAATAACTAATATGAGATTAATACTAACTAATGTGAGGTTAATACTAACCAATGTGAGGTTAATACTAGCCAGAAGTGGCTGTGGAGGTGGAGGTGGAGGTGTAGGAGGAGGAGGAGGAGGAAGAAGAGGCAGGAGGCGGCCGAGGCTGGAGTGGACGACGAGAGGGTGTCGCGCAGGGCGAGAAGTGGCGAAGGCGGCGGTTGAGGTTGGAGGGGATGGCAGGAGGTCTTCAGGCAGTCCGGGCGGGCGGCGCCATGGCAACCAGGGTGCTACATAGTGGCGACGGAGTCCGATGCGGGTGGGGGAAGAGGAAGAAGGAGGAGGAGAAGAAGAAGAAGAAGAAAGAAGAGGAGGGAGAGGAGGAAAGAAGAGGAAGGAGAAGGGGAGGAGGAAGGAGGGAGGAAGAAGGAAGAAGGAAGGAGGGGACGCGGCTCGCAACGGGAAACATGTATTTTTTTTAATAAATAATTTTTCAATTTTTCTCTTTCGTTTTTTTCTCTTGGTTTTTTTTCTTTTTCTTTTTCTTTGTTCCTTTGTGTGTGTTTTTTGCTCTTGTTTTTTCTTTCTGTTCTTTTGTGTTCTTTTTTAAATTAATTATATATATATATATATATATATATATATATATATATATATATAGGATTTAAGTATTATTAGGATTATGTATTAGGTTGTGTTTTGTTGTTTTTTTTTTCATTGTGTGTCCGTGTTGGTTGGTTTCTTTTTCTTTTTCTTCTTCTTTTTCTTTTTTTTTGTCATGGTGGGATTTTTTTTTTTAATTCCTTTGGCTGTGTTTGTTGTTTTTAATGAAAAATAAATAAATAAATAAAAATGGAAAATGGAGGGGCAAGATACACACCCCCGGCTCGTGCACATGCGCGGGCAGGGGTAAAAAATTTTTGTAGTGACAGGGTCAAACGGGCAGAGATGGTGACGCGCAAGCCACGGACGCCACGAGGTGTCCCGAGGCCCATAAAACCAAAAACAGGCACGTTCATGCGCGATATGAGAAACACGGTCATAGGGGAAAAATGAAGAAAAATTAGTAAAATCCAAACCGTTCGTCGAATCAAAAATTCGTAAAAAGGAAAAATGTGCCGGGAGACGAGGAGAAAATGTTGGAAATATACAACACGGGTTCCAGGGCAAAATCAGGGTGTTCACAAGGGAAAAATACAAAACAAACCCAAAGACACATACGGGTATTAATATCGGAAAATCCGCGCATCAGAACGAGGTGTGAAAAGAAGAAAAATTGGGCAGAATAATGTTTGCTACAACCCTATCACGATAAAACATAGTTTCGAGCTAGATAGGATGCGTTCACATGGGAAAAACCCCAAAAATAAGCCTGATAATGGACTCGAAAATTAATACGGGAAGAACCGTGCACCGGAATAGAGGATGGTAAAAAGTAAAAATGTCCCGAAGAAAGGGATTCACAGGGTTGGCATATCAAAACTCAGTTAGGGGGATATTAGGAGGGGTTCACGTGGAAAAAACACGAAAAATGCATCCGAAAACACTTGAAAAAATTAATAACTAAAAATTCGACAGTCGGAAGAGGAGGGAGAAAAAAGGAAAAAGTGGGGGAAAGGTTGGCAGGACACGGTTGTCAAATCAAACTTGAATTCTAGTGAGAATAGGGCAGGTTCACATGAAAAAATGTAAAAAAGAGGCACGAAAAGGTCCCGAAAACCCGCAAAAATTAATAACGGATAAACCGTGCATCAGAATGACACGAAATAAAAAGAAAAAGTGTCAGGAGGAATGGGTAGGAGAATCCTGACACATCAGATCATCGTTTTGAAGAAATAAAGATGTGTTCACATGGAAAACCATCCCATTTACGAGAATTGCTTCAAGAATTAATAACTTGAGAACCGTCTATCGGAACAGGGGTCAGTAAAAAGGAAAAATAAGCAGTTTGAAGGGATGAATAGGTCTGTAAGGTTGGATTGGAATTCCGCTGAACATGGGGTGAGTTTACATGGACAAATCACAAAATAAATGATAAAGAAAAACGGTCAAACAAACAACCCCGAGGACAAGGTAA